>NC_044506.1:15004450-15041950 GCF_902362185.1 Chanos chanos | reverse complement strand
AGGATGAGCTCACAGACAATAGTACTGCCAACACCATTCAGTCTATAGCACAGCTACCTTTCTAACACTATGATTTATTGGTAGTAATTACTCCACAGTTGGTGACATCATCTCACCACGCTTTCTGCACAAAAGTGTCTAATTAGCTCTGCTGTCTTCCTAAGGTCGGCTATATCTGTTCTCTCTTCTGTCTCACTACTTTTTAGCAAGGAAGACATGAATACAAGACATGTCAAAATAATACGTGGCAGCATCTCACAGCTACACAACACAGCACATCTCCCTACCAACACATGAATACGAAACAGTAAGGAAACACACTCAGTCACTCTCTCTCTCTCTCTCTCTCTCTGTCTCTGTCTCTCTCTCTCGCACACACACAAACACACACATGCACGCATGCACGCACACACACACACACACACACACACAAAGAAACACAGGCAAAAACCCAACTCTTCCCATTAAAATACACCTTCAACATGGCAGAATGAAAACAAACTCTAAATGACATCTCATCTTTCATTAATCATGGTTACTTCTGATACTCAATGAGATTTCCACCAATCTGTGTACATACACATGACTACACATACACAAAATGGATTTGCTTCCTCAGTAAAAGGAAAGGCCCAGCACACAGGAGGAGTTTACTTCTTTACATATCAGCAGCATTTGAACATTTTATCTGCTTCCTTCACACATGCCTCATCATTCTATATGCTGATCTCCTTTTCTACCCAGAAGACAAAAAAACCCCAAAAAACAACAACATGGAGAAATGATAAGACGTTAATCCGAAGCTAATAATTATTAGAACTATTAGAATAATTATCGGAATTATTAATAACCATAATTCTCTACCTCCTGTGTGAGACTCTGCGTTAACACAGCGGTGATGTTATTAGCCACAGGTCGAGGAGGACCAATTCACAATGTTACATTTTTACAGCAGGTTCTAGAAGAAAGAAGCAATTAAAATGGTCGTGTTTTTGGAGTACTCGATGGAGCCATTATCGCTGAATAGCCTATTACTTATCAGTGGCACGCAGTTGAGAACTGGTTGACATTTTTATTCCAAAAACAAAACTGGGAGCCCCATAACTTATTGAATTTTCAATTCATTAATACTTCATCATTTCTGGAGAGTAAGTAACCTCTCCAAATATTGTGAAAATTTGTTTTTACACACATACGCATATGCAATATGGTCTCCGGTGACATCCCATTTTTACAAGTTAGTATGGTACGGCAAACTCTTTGGCTCAGGGTTTGAGGTCATGAATTATAAATTTCAGCAGATCTAATCCCCAACATAATATTTAATTTATCTATTTGATATTTGATATGCACTGATATTGATTTAAATGATATATACAAATGTACCATCTACCTGTAACATCTGTAATCAAGGTTATAGTAACAACAGATTTCATTGAAATCAAACGTATCTGAAAAACTCATCTCTCAAATTTCATCTTCTGATTCTGTAAACCAGCTGAAAGCCAAGCCCTCCCTCCTATATATGCCGGCATTAACAATCACAGACTTGCTTATGGCAATAACAACAAAACCACAATAATGTACTCTCATACCAAACTAATCTCAAATGACAACATCTGTCTACGTCAATTTATATTCCTCAACTTACATGGCTACAGTGACTTTTCCCCATGGTCTTGGTGCAGGACTAGCTTATTCTGTCCACTGATTCTGTGTAGTGTAGGAGAATGTCATAGCACAGAGGTAATGCAAAGAGGACAATCTCTTACTCTCATGTGGATCATCACAGCAATGCTGGCGATTAATACATTAAATCAAGGCATGAAACTGCAAAGATAAGGCTATTGGAATGATCCACTTGTAAATTTCTTGCTTCATGGTTTGTCTTCTCTTGTAGTGTAGTGTTGTGCTGTAAACTACCGGTAGCAAAGGAAGCAAAGCCTAAAACAAGCTCATATATATATATATATATATATATATATATATATATATATATATATATATATATATATATATATATATAATCAGTTTGTGACAGACAAGTCCGACCCACACAGTCAAATAATAAAAACTTATGGATTAAGATTTTAGAGTTGAACTTCAAGTTTTTAGAGCTGATCACCAGAAAGAAAAAATATCTTTTGTGTGATAACCTAAAACCAACCGGCCTCTTCAAATGTTTCATGCATGGCAATGTGCATTATACATTGCCACACGTGAGCTCACACAGCACAGAAAGGCAGGAATGAAATTTCATTGACAAGGAGAGTAAATAATCGTTTAGCCCTAATATGCCCTTCGAGGAGCAGGATAATCTACAAGTAAAGACTGTGTGAGTATGCGACACAATTTCAGTCTGTCTCATGGCCTTCACGTGTATGTTGAGCAGCTCGTGATATTATTGGTTTGCAATGACATCATAGCTTTTCACAACGCGGTGTAATCCAATCCAAAAATGAAGACGTCATCAGAAACATCGTAAGACAAAGTATATCATCAAGATGAAGAGTAAATATGAAAATGAAATCATGTCTTTGTGTAACTGTTCATTTTTCACTCCTTTGCCCAATCTGAAGGACGCTGTCCAGCTTCTGCGTTGCTGAAGAGTCAAAGAGAACACGATGTTGTATATTAGGGTATTGATGATTCAAAACTATTCAGCGATTTATAGTAATTGCCTCTCAAAAATAAGCCCAGGTACCGTAACAATAAAAGCTATTCAAATGTTAATTTTAAAATTAAGTGGGAGGTAATTTTTGCCTCTGGACATAAGGGAAGTAGGCCACATTTTGACGGCTCCAATGTAAATGAACTAAAATGAAGTCCTGTTCAAAACTTTGTTTTGTCTTATCTAGAGCTATCAATAAGTCACACAAAGAAAACGTTGAACATACCTTCCAGGTTACGTTTATTCCATCAAATGAAGTATTGTGTATGTGACTGTCCTTGTTGACATGCCCTTTTCTTGTAAAATCCAATAGGAACGTGTTTCCAAATTGCTTATCCAAACCTCTTAAGTTCTTTTCATTCTTAAGTTCCTTCTAAAGGCACTTTTTGAGGTATTAAACTAAAAACGAAATCACATTACTGAGACTACCTGTTGTTCTTTATTTTCTACAAAGTTTAACTTTTGTTCAGCTGTCTTTTACTTGGCAAGATTTAAACATAAAAAAACCCTTACAGTCATGAAATACCTCCTAATCTCTTATGTTTCTTTTCACAGTTTAGAACACGATGACTTCGCTTTCCTTGTATTTTCTATGTCCCCGTGCGTAATAGCCAATAAATATTACTACAGACTTTGCCATTAAAGTTACGATTGAAAAAAAATCACATGTTCAAACAGGTTGCAGGACTCTTTTCTATGTTATCTTTTAATACTCAGATTTTTGCGAATATTTGTAAATTAGCAATGCCTTCAATACATCACACAGCATCAGAACAAAGGAATTCTTTCCGCTTTGTGCGCAACTTTGGGAAGCTGACGCACTATCCTTAGACAAGTTTTTCCCAAATCCATCTCTCTGTCCTAGATCACATCAGTTCCACCACGTATAGTTGACACGTGCGTAATCCTCTTTTGTTTGACCGGATTTGTTGTCCAACTTTTGAACAAATATCCTCCCGTAGTAGGTTTTGACTGTATTGTGAGGACTCTTTGTCTGCACGTGCCGAAAGACTTTGGCCGCGCCTTTTTCATTTTGGACTCAGCCCCGCCCTCCGACTTCAACTATATGTCTGGAAACAAAACTTAACTTTTCCCCCCCCCAAATACTTAAAAAACCTTTTTACTGCAAAGCGGAGAGCTCGTATTTCCCCTCTCTTGAACGTTCGTTATCTTAACCTTAACCGTTCTTATTGTTAAACACCTGAGTTTACTTTCTTCTACTGAGGATCCAAAGCCTGGGTTACAATGCGATGCAGACCATGCAATTATTAAAATGAGCAATGAACTTATTTAAGATTCTCACTTTAAACTATATGCCGTAGCGTAATGAACAGCCTTCAAAAGGTGGAATAATTTATTCATAGACGCTTGGACTGCATAAGACAAAATAACAGATATACAGCTTCTGTCTGCACTGGTTTGTTAATGTAAATCACACATACTACACCATTGCTCTCAAAAACAGCACTTGACTGTGGGAAGAATAAAAAAACAACTCTTAACTCTGCCCATTGATGTTAAGCTGCAGCTCTTCTACTGTAAAGCCTTGAGTTGAGATTTGAAATCAGATCAGCTCAGCTTGTCAAAGACATTAGTATCTAACCTCAGGTGAGTGTTCAGATGTCTTTAAAGATGTCTTCAACATGAAACATGTAACGATAATATACTGAATAAAAAGTATATCGGGGTTCTTAAAATATAAAGGAAATAAGAGGCAAAGACTGCATAGTGCTCTTCTAAACAAACGAAAAACTTGTTTATATATTTCATGTGATGAGTACAGTTGAAAATATAAATGTTACTGTTATGAACTAACTTGTTCTCAGCACTAAACAGTAAGCCTCTGAGCAGTTCACTCTGATTACATGATGTCAGAGTTAAAGCAGCAAGACAGTTAGTTTCCTGTTTTATTCTCATTTTGGAGATGTAAATAGATTACCACAAAAAAAAATACTGAAAAGCCCCCTCCCTGTCTATTTGACACAAACCAATGCACCCAGAAGGAATTAATTGGCTTTCAGCAGTCGAATCCCCGAACAATCCACTTGAACACCACCCCTTTATCCCTCACCCTCCCATACCCCCCCCCCCCCCCCCCAAACTAGCCTCCCTGCAGAGACGTCTCAACCGTCTGACACCCCTCCCCCACAGAGGTGCTGTCTAGATCCCTTCTTCTGGCTGTGTGCACCCGTGTTCTTACCCAACTGGGGCATCAGCCTCACACACAGGGTAATCAGTTGAGATGATGCCGGCTGATTAGCCAAAGCTGACTTAATTCCACACCGCTCTGAGAGATCTTTGCATCATCTAATGAAAATCACATCCTTCTATTTACTTCTAAACTGACCCTTCTGCATGACACATTGTGTTTTTTTTTTTTTTTTAACTGTGTATTAAGCATTCAGCGAGATGTAAGACTGTGCGTGACCTTTAACCATGAGGTTGTTGTTGCCTGTGTTTGGATTCCCTCATGCCCCCACCCTCCATCCGTCTGGCTTTAGAAACCCCAGCAAAAAAAAAAAAAAAAAAAAAAAAAGAAAGAAAAAAAGAGAGAGGTGAGTATTATTGACCTAAGGCTGCAGAAGAGGTCCAGTGCTTTAATGCCATCACAGAGGCCCCCCCCCCCCCCCCCCGATCACCCTTTGTCTACCCCCTCAGGAACCAGGCTCCGATGGGATCCTTCATTCTCAATGCCTGAACACCTCATGAGTGTCTGGTCAAGCTTTGCACATCCCAGACAAATCAGACGCTTATTTAAGTGAGTAGTGTTTTCCAACTGGCCAAACTGCTCTCGACTAAAAAAAAACAAAAAACCCATTTTGTATACTTGTACTTTGCCTGTAAACAGGTCTGTGTTCACCATGTACCGGATATGTTGTTGTAAACTATTCTGATGAAGCACACATCAAACAGGAGCACTTCCTGGATCGTTGCATCAGCACAGCTTGTGCAAGTAGCTAGGCTTTCTTGACTTTTAAGGTATTGTGTGTGTTCACTTATGAAGTCACTAAAATTATGTTTGATATGACTTTATTCCAGATTTATTGTGTAGAATAATACAGGGTTTATAAAGTAAGATACAGTGCAGATGTAACTTAATCTATGGTGGAGATGATTGTGTGCTCTGTGACTGAATTAGTAAGAAATGATTGCAAAGGTTAGACTTAATATTGTAGTGATTCATAACCACTGTATTCACCCAGACACCTGTGACATCATCCAGTGTGAGAGGCTGGCTGTCCTACATGTGGTTTTGACCTGATTTATATGCAGTGCGTTTATAATTACACACAGAGATCAACAGGGGGGAAAAAAGGATACCTGAGAATGAGGTTCAGTTCCAGCTGATTTTATTTCCTTTCTGGAAAAAAGACAAAGTTCTGTACAGAGGTCTGACAGGCAGTGACTTGACACAATTGGCTGGCATTGAGTTCTCTACTCAAATGTTGAGATATGGTATGGCAAGACAAAACAATATTGTACACATCATATTGCACAAAATGAAACAATGTATATATATATTTTTTTTTTCAAAAATCATGAGCAACAACCTTAAACATAGGGATGTATAAAGATATAAGTTCTAGTGCCTGTCATCATATATTGTTGTCCAGACATAAACACGCAATCTTTGCTTATAATACAGTCAATGTACATAGAAATCTTCACGTTGATGCTTTGTCTTAAACACAACAGCTCTACATAAACCTGAATCAGAAATACAAAATGCTATTCGCCATGCCATAATATACTAAAACAATTAGCTACATTTAGCCAACAAGTAGAAAAAGATTAAATATACTTATACAATTATGGGTGAAGCAGTACTTCATTGTTCGCGAACTCATAGGCATTTTGAATGTATTTGTAATTCCATCCAGTGGTTAAAACCGAACGTTTCACTATAAAAGCACAAAGAAACAGTTATTCAAAAGGTACAGTATCCTCCAATAGGACGCAATAAATTGCAGACATCGCTGCCGCTACATACAACACCTCTCAATGCGCGCTCATAATGCTAAGTTGTCAAAATTAAGATACTGTGTCTTTAAGAAGCCTGTGGATTGACACTGTAAACATGGTTAGGGGGCAGATTCTGAGACAACCCAACCCCCTGTTCTTAAAAATCGGAAATCCAAACAGCGATATTCACCGATTGACACCCCCTCGATAGTTTTTGTACAAAAATACACGTAGAAAATAATGAAACATTTAATCTCCTTTCCGTGTGAGAGGTCATCAATTAAATAAAACGATACAATTCTAGCCCTTCCGTGACTGAGACGGACATGTGCATGTGTAAGCTACACAACAGACCAACAAGAACAATATTTTAACGTAAAAAATGTTTGGCCAGTATAAATATGTCAATATAAAAATGTCATCTGAGCACAGAAAAGATACAAAGGAGAGAACACGAGGATGGAAAAAAGTAAAAGGCAAGAGAGGGAGAAAACGCTCCTCTGATGAGTTTTGGTCCTGATTTGTAGTGTAGAAAGTTGAATCATCTGAGTTGCGTTTGAATCCTGAAGTCATGTTAACAGGAGAAGCTGGTGATCGTGATCCTTTTTGCGTCATATCTCGCGCAGCTGTTCTTATCAAATTAACATTAGTTACTGGTACACTGCTGGACAGCCTTACATAAACCTCAGCGAGAGCATGCGATTCTGTTTTTTTTTAATGTTTTTAAGCCTAAAATGCTTGTTAACAAATCCAATGCGCATTAATAAAATCGGTATTTCGGCGCTTTAGAATGTCATTTAACCGGAGATCTACAAAAAATGTTTGTCCCCTTTGAAGTTCAGATGGTACACGCGGACAACCTGAACTCGCTATCACGCAATGTCTTCCTCTGTCTCCACATCGAGCGCGCTTCAACAAGACAATCCTTCAGCCGTCCCTCTTCTCATTCACCAAACAAGCAAGCTAAGCATATTTCATCTGCGCTCTTGTCAGTGGAACACCCACAGTAGGCTATCTGATGCTTGTTTTAAACACCACGAATCACGTAGTTAACATTATATTTTGGCTTGCTTCAGTAGGACATTCCAATCCAACTAATCTTTACGGTAGTCATAAAGACATTTCACAAGCTTCATAAACTTTAGTTTCGCAAAAGGCATCATTTATGTCGCTCAGTAAGTGAACACTAAGTTGGATATGGTCGACTCAAGCCAGTCCCCTGAAATCATTTCGCTAACCTCGGGGGTGCAGTAGTCGGGGAACTCAAAGTGAGAGCCAGACCCCGACTCAATATTAAACTCCAAATCTCTGTCTAGAGCTGCGGAGCCGATGCTGCCGAGAGACATGCTGTCAAAACCGGGGCTCGAGTTAAGGTCCAGCAGGTCGTCCTCAAATTCTTCATCAGAGGATGAGGACTGTGAGGAGGAAGAGTGAGAGGCGGAGGGTGTCGGAGAGCATGCCCGTGTGTACTTGTAGCGAGCAGCCGACAAAGCGCTGGGTGACTCCGCGCCCTCCTTTCCGTTGGCTACCCCGTCCTCGTATAGGCTCAGCGGGTCACTGGACTCCGCAGAGCTGCTGAGAGTAGGACTCGCTGGTACAGTCACTGAGGGTGGGCTACTCTCGTGGCTGCCTCCTACAAAGACGTGCGAGCGTTTTGCTGTCTTGTCTGGTATTTGCTTCGCAGCTGAGACTGACCTGGATTTGTAGAGAGAGTGGTGGTCTGCAGGGACGGGCTGAGATGGTTGCTCTTGCGCTGTGGACTTCTTGTTTGTCCTGCCGAGGGACTTTGCACTATAGCTCCTTTTTGAAGAGCACTTCGAGCCACTGCTGCCACTAACTCTTTCCCCTTTTTCTCCCGCCTTGGCACTGGAGGACTTTACCTTCTTTCGCGGCCGGTACTTATAGTCCGGATAATCGGCCATGTGCTTCAGTCTCAGTCGCTCAGCCTCCCGGATGAAGGGGATCTTGTCGCTGTCTTTCAGAAGTTTCCAGCGTTTGCCCAGCCTCTTGGAAATCTCTGCGTTATGCATGTCTGGCGACTGCTCCATAATTTTACGCCTCTCGATCTGTGACCAAACCATAAAAGCGTTCATCGGTCTCTTGATGTGTCCGGAGGGGGTCTTACACCAGGCGATATCCATTTTATCCCCGGCTGAGTTCGGGGAGCCGGGAGTCGTAGAAGCGTCCATGTCCATGTCCATGTCTGCTGAATCGATGGAGTCGCCGGGGAGCATGTCAGTGCTGTTTGTGCTGCTCGTTTGCTCCACCATCGCTGAACTCTGTTCACATGCGCTTTGACAGCACTCTGAAATCTTCAATATTCAAAGAAATCCTAAGAGTACTTGTACTTGAAATAATTCTGGTAACGTGGTATTAAAAAAAGTCTTTCTTTCCCACACTTTCAGAAAAGTCAGTCGTGAATGTGAATAGACAGATAAGTCGCCCGGCCACTTGCAATTGCCACGCGCTTGAAAACAAAGTTAACGTGAGTTGTCTGTCTCTGGGTTTAGCGCTCTGTCAGCAAACTGTTTCCAACGCGCATATCCCCGCGAGGAGGTTACAACGAATTGATTCCAGCCCTAACACTATCTTCAGCTGCAGCATGGACCTCAACTGCCTGTGCGGCTGAAAACGAGTCCAGTACCGGTCTGAATACACAGGAACTGGAAACAATGCAACTTTATTGGGATGATAGAAGAGTCTTCAGCATAGCTTGTCTTGATACCATGCGGTAAGATTGAGCAATTGCACTTTCTCATAGTCCGGTTTTTCGTTCACTTCTCACAACTTTGAGTGTTTCGGGTAAGGCGCCTCACAAGGATTTATCCCTCTCCGAAGGTATAAAGGCAAGAGAAAACAGCCAATCCGCTGCTGTCTCTAGCCTGTCTTTGCGCAGAGACACACCCCGTTTGTGTTCATTGGCTGAATATAGTATCTAATAATAATCAGGGCGTGCAATGAGGAGCTTTCTGTCTGACCTCATTCTAGTCTATACGGCAAACTAAGTTTTAAAGGTACATGATGTACTTTTTTTTTTGTTTCTGAGCTCATGGTTGGAATTAATCTGTATTACCATATTTTTGGATAAGTGCTATCTGATAATTTTTGGGAAATAATCATAGTTATGTTAAAATAAATTGTCAAGGCTTACAATGACGGACGTCGCTTTGTCGTATGATTCGCCCAAATACTCTGGGCAGTAACCCTTGATGTACCGCACACTGAATTACTGTTATTCGTGCTTTCCGTAACACAAGTTCAAGTTGAATTGCGTTATCAAATGAATAAATTGAGATTAATCATCAGGTTATTTTTTTTTCTTCAACAGGAAACCTGTACCGATTAGTCATTATCTAAAGAACGGTCGCACACGTGCCACTCGCTTCTCTCTCAAACAAAGTAGGCTGGTGTTTGTGTGGAAGCTTTGGCTCTAGTTGCTTAGCTGCTGTACAGCGCAAGACAGCCCACGGACTCCGGCTGCAGACTCCTGACTGCTCGAGGGTGGAGTCGGGGAGCGCGTCCTTCACTATACAAAACATTTCTAACCGCCGTCACATTTTCAAGCCCACAGTATTTAGGCTATTGGCAAAATTATAAGGTTACAGTCTGAACAGTTCATCTGTAAGGAAAATCAGCTTTGTGAATGAAATGTAACTACTTATAGTACGGATTTATCGCTCTGGTTTTAAAATATCAGGAAAACGACCGAAACATTTTTCCCGCAGTGATTTAAGATATGAACGCTACAGTATTATGTGAGTCTTGGTTAGTTAGGGCGCAACGGTAATTATTACCGTGATGGTTCGTCCAGGGTGTGTTATGTGATAAATTTTTGCACCTGGTCATTCAGGGTTCGTGAAGGGAGAGGAGCAGCCGTTTGTCGGCTACTCTTACCGACTCATAGTCTGTTCATTCGGGATGTTGTCCATTACCGCTAGATGGCATAGTGAAGCCGGTATCAGGCAGATGAAATTATTTATTTCAATTCATCACAGACTACAAGAATAATTAAAGTTTCGTACATAAAGCGTTGATCCGAATATGAATGACGTAATTTATTTTTAGTTACCATCATATGAACTAAGATATTTGTCAGATACTCAGGATAGGTTCTCTTAATCCAGTTCTTTGAATCCCACAGCCATCGCACAAATTTGTTCTTTCCCCACCACACGTGCATTAACAAATAAAGAGCTTGATTATTTCCTGTTTGGATGAGGTATTCTGATATTAGGGGAGGTCAATTTCTGGAGTATGTTGACAAGGCCCACGTTTGGAAAACAATTCCACTGGAACATCTGGGCTTTGCCCTTACACAGTACTGTCTCATGAAATAAAAACTTCTATACCACCCTGTTTTTTTTTTTGGGGGGGGGGGGGTATTAAGTTGACCTAAAGGACTGTTTAGCCCTTTGAGTGGTGTAATCAGTTTGTTCTTTCAAGGATTCTTGCAGCTCAGGAACAGCTTCATTGATGGACTCCTTTACTATAAACCACCAGTAAGCACCAATCAGAATTATGGAGAATAAGGCAGTTGTTAAAAGAATTGGGACTTGCCCATGTATGAAATGCATAGAGAGGTTTAGGTTGACACAATTCTCTATATGGATTACATATAAAAAGTATGTACAGTAGCATACAGTACTTTACAGTAACAAAAGTTGTGCATTTCTTTCATTAAGAAATGCAAGGGTTTCAGTTGCTGTCAGGATTCCCGGGGGGTACTCCAGAAAGTGGGTTTAGTGAAAACTCAGTTATTTAACTCAGAGTAAGTAGTACACCTCCTAATAGGAGAGCCCTACGGCTTCATTCTCTTAGCAAAACAAAGCCATAGGGCTCTTCTATTCGGAGGTTTACTACTTGCTCTGAGTTAACTAACTCAGAGTTTTCACTAAACCCACTCTCTGGAACACTCCCCAGGGGTTGGAAAGTGGACTTATTAATTGTAGGCAACATTTTCTTTGTGAAAGCAACTTTGTTAGTGGAGTACATTGACTAAACCAGTAAAAACTGCCACAGAAATTACACAAATATTGATTGTAGTACTACTAATAGCCTGCTCTGTTTCCTTTCATAACAGTAAAAGGTACAGCTATCCGATATCAAGTATATTGAATATCCTTTTGCAAGTCCCAAAGCAATTTATATGACTATTTCCATCAAAGAAAAAAAATATTAAAGTGTTATGGCTCTTAATTTCAGATACACAACAACAGGTTCTTGCCAGGTTTGAACAATACAATACAACACCAGGAGCGAAGCATAATCACTCTGAGCCCATTAATGTTATCCAAACTGCACTTCACATGTTTTTTGCCATGAGTTGCCATGGAAACACCCACTGTTTGCTCTCAAAACATATTCTGATAAGAAAGTGCTTGATTTAGCCAGGTTTACTCTACCTTAACTGAAACACTGAACTTATGAAAATATGGAAATATCCTGTGTTTTTTTGTTTGTTGGTATTTTGTTTTTGTTTTTTAATGAGGGCAGTCCCAAACTGTTTACCTGTGTGGTAACCATAATATTTTTTAAGGAATATGCTGCAAGTATTATCAAGGAGAATGACAGACAAGGAGATGTTTTGCATATGACTGTTAGAAAAGACTCTACAGACAAAGACTCTACAGACAGCAAAATAGCTACAGTTAGATAAAGAGAGCACTAGAGAAAGGTGAGTGACATTCAAAATTCCTAATTTTGTAATAGGTTGGGTTGAGGTATTTCTGACAGTCTTCTGTGGTTGAATGGATAGTATTTAGAGAACATATCAGACAGGTGTTGGAGAGCGCGGTTGAGTGGACAGTACTTTATCTTGGGTGGGGGAAAGTAACAGCCCTTAAAGTTACTCATTATACGCTTCTCTCACTGCCCTCTTCATTACTTCATTAATGCAGCTAATTTCACTAGGCCCTCTTTCACTGCAATGCTTACACACAATAGGACCTTTGTGTGCGTGCGTGCGTGTGTGTGTGTGGGCGTGTGCATGTGTATGTGTGTGTGAGTGTGTTTGCACATGCGTGCGTGTGTGTGTGTGTGTGTGTGTGTGTGTGTGTGTGTGTCTGTGTGTGTGTGTTTCTAGGTGTGTACGTTTCTCTCGGTGAGAGACGGCCGATTTCTACTGGATCTTTTGGAACTGTGCAGGAATGGATCCAGACACTCAGAGGTTCAGATGGCCTGGGCAGGTTGTCCAGTGAACAGACAGTCATGGTGCCCCAGAAGTGTGGCGGAAGAGAGTTTTTACTACATATTTACACAATAACTGGCAACCTATATGTTAAACTACATAATCTAACAAATCCAATTCTAAAGATATTAATACACAAGAGGAATAACCATCAAGAGAATTTAATGATGAAAACTACATAGCATTGCCCCCTGAACAGTTAACATCTTTCAGTTTTAATCAAGTTTGATATTAGACACTAGACAACATTTACCGAGAGAAGTGAGAATGATCACACACACAACGATCTCACACAGTGGTGCTAATCTCTCCCTCTCTCTCTCTCTCTCTCTCTCTCTCTCTCTCTCTGCCTTTGTCTCTCTGTCTATCTCTCTCTCTCTCTCTTTATCTTTCTCTTGTTCTTTTTGTCACCTAACACAAGGATTTTGGTACAGTAATACAGATAAACTTGCTTGAGGGGGCTGCAATGGTTACAGCCATTTGTCCAGCTCAGCAAACTATTTCACCCAGAGCAGAGGACAGAGGGAAGGACAGAAATTCAGGAGCCAAAGTCTGATCACTTAAATCAGGTCAAATTCCCTGAGAAAATCTTTTTTTAACCCCTATTTCTGATCAGCACCAAAATAATATAAATATACATACACACACACACACACACACATATATATAAATATATATATATATATATATATATATATATATATATATATGTGTGTGTGTGTGTGTGTGTGTGTGTGTGTGTGTGTGTGTGTGCGTGTGTGTGTGTATGTATGTATATATGTATTATGGAGTTTATATATACATACACACACACACACACACACACACATATATATATATATATATAAATGAGAAGGAAGGAAACTCCATAATGCCTCAAACTCACCCAAGCATGGTGTTCAGTAACATGAACACTGGTCGCTGTCAAAATACATTTACCTATATCATAAATATGTTTACTCTCAACACCATCAATAAGTTATAAAGTTAATCAGTGGATTACCACTTTTGCTATGACTGTTTTAACATTACTGACCATTGGCCTGAGACCCAGTGCGACTAAGTATTAGCATATAAAACATTAGGTTAAAACACATACACTGACTCACTGTGTGTTAATGAAATTGAAATTTCTCTGTCTCATGAGTCAGTCAGTACAGAGCTGTTCATCCACTGATTTACTCCCCTTAGCCTACTATCTCACTTAGGTAAATTGTGTACAAGGTATGTGTGTGTGTGTGTATGCGTACATGTGTGTGAGACTTGACCAGTCACCTCAGACAGGTTTAAACTGCCTTGTCTATAAGAGTCAGGGGAGTGTTCACAGAGGGAACAGGTGCTATATGAGACCTCATCCAGTTTTACTAACATTGCACTGACTGAAACAAGCCCAGACACGCTAACCTACATCAGCCTCAACTAGACAGAGAGAGAGAGACAGACAGACAGTGAGAGGGAGAGAGAGAGAGAGAGAGAGAGAGAGAGAGGGAGAGAGAGAGAAATTTAGCAACCTAATGTAAATATGTTTGATGTTCCTATACATATAATACATGTAATGTTTATATTCATATTTGTTCTGTAGTATCTCTGGTCTTTTTATGCATATTTAAGTCTATGTAAGTCCACACATAGTGGTGTAGATTTCTTTGTTCCCTGTATTCCTTATCCTTTGTATGGCTGCTTTAGCAATACAAATGCCTTATTTGTCATGCTGATAAAGCACTTTGAATTGAATTGAAAATTTAAAGAGAGAGAGAGAGAGAGAGAGAAAGAGAGACAGAGACAGAGACAGAGAGAGAGACATAGAGAGAGAGAGAGAGAGAGAATCATCTTACATATTCAAAAATATAACATCAAAAGAACACATGAGACCAAAACAGCCTTGGGGAAAAGAAGTTACAAGAAATAAAAAAACAAAAACAGAATTGAATAAAAAGAGGGAGACAGTATTCAGTTAGACTTCGTATAAATGCTGAACAATCATGAGAAGGACAGAGCTATAGAATGCACCTCTCTTTTCACAGATCGCCTTGTACAGAAACACAAACCTCTGCATTTCAGTTTATCACAACACTATTGTTCTGATGACAAACAATACAAGTGATTATTTTTTTTGTTTTGTTTTTTGTTTGTTTGGGGGTTTTTTTGTATGAAATTAGGATGAATTTGGTAAGCGTAACAGAATAGTCACATACACTTAAATGACATCATTATGTCGCTGTTACCTTTATTTACTTCTATCTATTTATCATCATCTTGTTTACCAGGTCCCAGGGCTACTGCAGCTGCCTACATTTTCGACATGGCTGCAGCTGGCATGTCCACTTAAATATCTCCTTCACTCTCTCACTTCTTATTTCCCCCCAGCCTAAAATTAACTTAGGCACAATGCAAAAGAGTATTACTCTGTTTACCGTCAACGAGGCTTCTGCAATTTAAAGTAACATGTTTGTTAGTTTCCACCTATCACAGGCTGCAGCCTGAACCAAAAAAAACCCCCCCAAAAAACAGAACAATGTTAGTGCCACTTGTGTCACACGCCAGTGTCCTCGTCACAGATGTGCAGAACCAGATGAGAAAAGGGCGTGTGTGTGTGTGTGTGTGTGTGTGTTTGTATGTGCATGTATGTGTGTGTTCTCATAGAGGAAACAGTGATATCTGGAAGAGGTGAATCACCCCTCTCACACAGACACTCATCCGTGGATGAAACTCAGCAGCTCTTGCTTTCGAGATGCACTGCGCAGGGCCAGTGGAGAGAGAGAGAGAGAGAGAGAGAGAGAGAAAGGGAGATATAGAGAAAGAGAGGAAGTTTGGGAGGGAAAACAAGGGAGAGAGGGAGACAGAGAGAGAGAGAGGGAGAGAGAGAGAAAGAGCGGAGAGTGGAGAGTTAGTGAGTGTAGGAGAGTGAGAGAAGGCAAATGAGGCAGACTGGAGAGAGAGCAAGAGAGGGGAAGAGCAAACTGGAGTGAGGGAGAAACAAAAAGAAAAAAAAAACCCAAAAAACGACTGGGTTATTTCTCACAAATTTTTTTTTTTTTTTTTTTTTACCACAGTACCTATTTATTAATCAATAACCGTTCTGTCGTTTACTGCTAGCACAACAGACAAGCATTGCAGACGAAGACAGAACAAAATGTTCCAGAGACAGTGAGAGGGAGTACTCAGGTAGCATCTCAAAAAAAAAAAAAAAAAAAAAAATACCCAGCATCCCCTCTGCACGGCGGGTGGATGGCAAATGATGACACTGCACGTCAGCTGACTGCTGTGTCATGGCGCTGAGATTTTTTGCGAGTGGCAACGTTGGGGCTTCAGACGCTTTTTTCCCAGACGCACTGCGGCACAGCCAGACGATGGTAGAGCAGAAGAGACAGAGGAGCACACAGCTGCGAGCTCCGGATTTAGGCTTTTTTTTTTTTTTCGGGGAGGCAAATCGTGAGAGGAGAGCTGAACTCTGATGCCTTTTTTTTTTTTTTTTTTTGCCCGCCCGCCCGGGTTCCCTAAATCACTTCTTCCTCGCCTTTTTCCTCTCCGTCTCTGTCGTTTTTCGAAAAAGGGGATCATTTTCTCTGCGTGGAACAATCAAGATGGGTGACTGTGAGCTAAAGAGGAGGAAGAGGACGAAAAAACCACCCCCCCCCCCCCACCGAAATAACTGTGGTCTGAGAACTTGGAATAATGTTCCGCTTTCTTCGAAGAAGGAACAAAAGAATTTGAAGAGGAGCACTTTTTTTTTTTCCAGGGCTGGTGCTGCTGCATATCTCCTGTGCGTCTGCGTCTCGACCGATGCCGTCAAGGAAAGCAGAAAGAAAGAGAAGTTTCCGGATCTGTTTTGGAGGGCTGGTGGGATGCACGGGTCGCAACTTTGCGGTACCTGTGTGCGCCCGCCCGTCTCACTCTTTCTGTCTCCTTATCTCAGGGGACAGACATCTGTCTGGTCAATCAGGCCCATCCGTGATATCACCACAGCTACTGATGACCGGTCTTCTCTGCTCCATCGGGACAGACCGACCGTTCCGCACCCGCGACGCACAGGCAACCCCGTATCCAAAAAACCAAGCCCCGTTTCGGCGAGTCGAGACATCGATGCAGCATAGCGGAGAGTAGAGAGCCAGACAGACTCGCTGACCTAAATCAGCCACAGTCATGTCTGGACGCAGCACATGAGACAAAGAATGAGAGAGCGAGCGAGAGAGAGAGAGAGAGAGAGAGAGAGAGATAAAAAGGAGAGAGATTTTAAGCACACACATCATCGATAGCTGGGCGTAGAGTTGAAGTTAGTGCAGGACTCCTAGAAGCTAGTAAACAAGGAGAGGACCAAATGTACACAGCTGTTTCTTCATCTCCTGAAGTTCCTCCTCTCTCTGTCTCTCTCTCACTGTCTTTTTCTCTCTTTCAGTCTCACTCCACGCCCTTCCCTTCTTTTCTTAGTAGTTATTGATCGTGCGGTATTTAGCAGAGCTCTTAAAGTGGATTAGCCTGTCTGTCGCTGTGTTCTTATCTGTCTGCCGTAGGGATATGGAGAGAAATGAGGGAGACTGTGAGAGGAGGGGGGGAGGCTGCACTGCAACATCTCTCTCTCTCTCTCTCTCTCTCTCTCTCTCTCTCTCTCTCTCTCTCTCTCTCTCTCTCTCTGCTTCCGTCCCTCTGGCAGCCGAGCTTAGCGATGTCGGGCTGCTCGGAGTCGTAGCTTTGCTGGAAGAAAGCAGCCTCTGCCCTTATAACAAAGAGAATGGCACAAAATGTGCTGTCTGCGTTCCTCTGTAGTGTCTGGGTCCAGGTAAGGCGCAGTCTTTTCCCCCTCCACTCATTCTTTCTGCTACAGCCAAATATGCTGACACTCTGTCTGTGTGTCTGTGTCTGTGCGTGTGTGTGTGCGTGCGCGTGCGCGTGCGTGCGTGTGTGTGTGTGTGTGTGCGTGTTTGAGTGTGTTACACTCTCCGTAAGGTTTCTCAAATCAAAGCACCAAAGTCGTTCACATATGCATGATCACATGTTGTCATGATTTGTAAATGCATAGTTGTCAAAACTATTTCCACAAAACAGTGTGAAGGGCTGAGACCTTTCAAGTGGTTAAAAAGAGGCACAAAAAAAATCACAAAAGTACCTCCAAATTTTACAGTTTTAGAGAGAGAAACATTCTCTTGCATTCTCTGTAAAGGAGTCACTCGTCAACTGAAATTCAGGAGAATGAATTCAAGACTTTGAGAATTTTATACTCTACAATGGCATTTCTAGTTTCTATACTTAGCACATATCACTCCACACTCAGCTGGAGGCTGCACAAAGCTGATGTAGAGTTTATAACTGTCGCTGGGAGGCTGATTCCGGAACATGCTTCCATAGATTCTTGCTGTGGGAGAACCCATACATGCTCTCTCATCAATCATGTAGAGGAAAAGTGCCATTCTACTGTCTGTCAATCATAACCTTCCACATTACTGACCCTCAGTGGGGGGGTGAGGTTTCAGCAAGAAACCAGTGATGACAGCCTCTTGACTCTTCTTAAACATCCGTGCATCTCTGCAGTGAGGTGTTTCAGTCAAACTCCGTCGGAGGTTGGCATCTCATTCTACAACTCAAGACTGAGCGGAAGATGTTTTCATATCCTGCCGTGTTGATGTGCTGTGCATATAGACATCATACGCTGGGTTCGTTATATTTTCAAATGTTCATCCAATTTGGGCTCAATTACACCTCGCTGTAGCATCCCCAAGCAGGGTTCAACACGTCGACCTGAAGGTCGGCGGGGAGAGGGTGTGGCGAATGAAAGTATCCCAGTCCCAGTCTCCTCAGTGCCAGGATGTCATTTTAAGGAAGTTTAACCAAGGCATTGCACTCGGCTAACTCATCTCCACTACGCACACCCTACACGCTGCCTTGGTCGTATGCCTTGTTTTTCGGGAGCTGTGTATGTTGATACGGAGTCAGATTTTTGAGACAGGGTTCAAAAACCATAAAGAAAGGTCGAAAGAACATTTTAGCTCAGACTTGTAAAAAAAATACTAATTCCGTAGTCCTCACGTGTGTGTGTGTGATACGGACCTCTTATTTTAGTACCCCTCTAACATCGGTTCCCTAAGTAAATCCATCCGGTTTTATATTAGATATCTCCATGCACTGATGATATTTAATACAATACAGTGTCGAACACTTTTTGTTGTGGTTGTCTCTCACAGTAGAGCGTAAGAGAACAGAATGAGGAGGCGGATGTAAAGAGAGAGCTCTACAATGCCTTTTGTGATGTATGGACACAGAGTGTGATAGTGCCTTCATTTCCCTGATCCTGCTCACGCTCTTATAAACAGATTTCATAACCTAAGCCACGTGGGTTGTGTAATGTACTTCATACCCAGCACACTGTACCAATCATTCTGCTATAGGAATTGCCTACAAAGGAACGTCTGAAACTGTCAACTAACTTAAGCACCATAGGACTGAAAAAAATATAGAGATTCGACCAACCCTTACCTTGCCCTGCCTTTGTGATTTTGGATGAGCTAGAAGTAAATGAAATGGATAATTCATGGCTGGATGTTGAAATTCAACAGGCGTATCTCTTTGGTGTGAGTGACAGAACATTATTTGAATGTGGCTTTAGATGGGAATGCGTAAGTGCAGTTAATGTGACAGAGGCATTGCACCCTCTCTGTCTGTTCTTTAGCTATGCTTAGCTCTGCAGAAAGTGGGTCAACCTACCTTCAGTGTGCCAACCCCTCTCCTCCCTCCATATGTTCCCTGAAAGCACCCAGGCCTTTCATCAACTGATTCTCTATGTACAGCAGGGTTATTACAACCCCCCCCCCCCCCCCCTCCCCGCCCAAAGAAATACTGTGTATTTCAACTTTTGAATCAACTTTGGTGCTTGGTAATTTTCCAAAACCTCCTTTTGTTCCAAGCCCTGCTCTCAATCACTCTTAAATGACTTCAAAAGCGGTAGTCAGCCGAAATGCACAAACCCAAACGACATGCAGTCCCTTGCTATAACAAACAGCAAACATCTGAATGCAGTTGAGGTCAGGTCTACAGGCAGTTATTGGAAGTTAACAGGCAAACAAGCCTTAAATAGCTTAACCCCATCTTCTTCAATTTCCAAAAGGATTCCTTGTGTTTTGGATTAGCTATAAAACCAACAACACGAGACTCAAGTGGCAAAGGATTTCAAGTTTTAAATATATGGCTCCTGATAAAAGTTGCGGCGTGTGCGCTCTCTCTGTAATCACGGTCGATCCCATTTGCCCCCAATTTAGGCTTAATACCTACATAAACATTCACTGCTCCTCTACCGCCCAGCAAATATGATGACTCCAACGGTTAGGCAATATTTAAGCAATAGCAGCGTTCCAAAAAAAAAAAATTCTTATCTTTAAAAAACACAATACTGTATATATATACACACACACACACACACATATATATATATATGCATTTCTATGTGTGAGTTTTCCAGAAGGTTCTTAATTTTTGCTCTGCGTTAAACACATTGCCTGAGGTTGTCATTAATATGTCACTGATAATGTTATTGAACTGACAGTAGCCTGCTGACTTCGTAATGTAGGTCAGCAACACATGAGCGCAAGACATCACAGACGTCACTTGCCGAATGTCTGGATGTATATATATCACTCTGGAATAAAGATATAGAATAACGTACTCACAAAATACAGTGCTCTTTATCCCATGGAGACAAGAGCATAATCAAAATTCATTCATCCAACTTGAGTCTAATGTGTTTTGATAGAAGATGAATCGAATACACACGTATTTGAAAACACATTTTCTCATGCTCTATATGCATTTGCATTAATCAAAAATTATGCAGATAATTTGCATAAATGCATATTTGACTCAGATATGGCATTCATATCATTTTAGCATCAGTCTCATGAGTGTATAAATAATCAGTAAACTACTATATTTTCTTTGTTATGGTCTCTAGTTGAATGTCAGTGAATGTGTGTAGTGTACTTGCAGGCAGTTTTTGTGGCCTCTTCCTCCCAGTCCAATTTCCACTTGACCATGTTGTACTCACATATGAAATGTCATGACTAGGGTTAGTGATATTGTATAATGCTATGGTCACTGTAGTCTTTATGTCCCAGGGTCAGACTGACTCATATCCACCTGAATCTCTCCGGTACAATTTTAGAATACGACAGAGAGATTAACGTGACTCCTGTATTCGCCGCATTAAATGCCTTTACCATTGTTTTTAACTTAAACAGTTAATCTTAGGATTTGTTAAACATTTTTACCATTTTTATTAACTTAAACACTTACTCTTAGGATACTCAATACTCAAGCTAAATATAAAAATGAGGAAGTTACTACATTGAATATAGCTGTGAACTGCTTGTGCAGAACGCTAACAAAAACTGGGAGATGTTCATAAACTGCAATTTGATGCACATATGGTGTTGACTTCTACATAAACATCGTCCTATTTATCCTCAACATTTTGTTTTTCCCTTTTTCTTTCGTCTTTTTTTTCCTTTTCCTCTCTCTTTTGGAAACATTTATCAAGACACATCATAACCTGAGGTGGTGAAGAACACATCTGAGCAGTTGTTTCCTGTGAGATTCCTTTAGCTTGCATCTAAAAAGCATCTACATGCATCTAGACAGGAGCATGTCCCAGCGCTAACGTCATTACTCATTCCCACTGAAGCTGCACTGTGCTCTGTTTGTGTTTGTGTGTTTACAGTAAACAGGGGGATGAAAGGCCAGCTGATGTGAGTGGGTCAGACAGGCTTTGCCAAGCCCACAGGCTGAACCGCCGCTGTTGCTTCTACTGGTGTGTAATTACATGCAATACTGCATTTGGAGAACATTTAGAAATGTTCACCAACAAATTATTTTAGAACAGAAAAGGTCACGCTGGAGCTTGTCCCGAAGTAATACATTTCTTCAAGGTCAAATTTTAATTTTCAGCGCACAGAAACATTGCCAAGCACGGCCTCGTTTCAACAGCTGTCGTCAAGTGGCCGAGAAGCACGTTCATTTTCTATGTCTAAATGAAGAAATTTAGTATTTGCATTCTCACAACAGACCAAACCATCAGCAAAACTTATAAGAATACTTGCATTTTGGACAAGGATTAAAAACAGTCCAAGACTAAACTGTGCATGATTAATGGGACAATGTTTAATCCATGCCTAAGAAACCGGCCTAGTGTTTCACTGGGTTATTCATTTGTGAGCACGCTCTTCAGATAACGCGTGTTCTGAAACGCCCGGATACATTGCTATCACGTGTCCTGTTGCAAGTTTGTTTGCTGAGATTATATAATGTAATGAAGTGAAGATATTAGTCACGTGTCTGGTTGGCAATATACAGCCTGTTCTAATACAACACCGTCTGACGCTTGTGTCATGCTGTTGTATCAGAGCTAGTTCAAAATGTACAAATAAACAGTGCAACAGATTGATGGACTAACTCCAAAGCCACCGCAGAGAACATGCAGAAATAGGCCGGTGGAAATAAAGTGGGGCCGAAGGTGATAGATTCAAGGGAAAATTGGTTTATGGGCTTATTACAGTTTTGCAAAGAGAAAGAGGTAGAGTTTGGAACCCTTTCTCTTTGAAGATGACACTTTTCTTTCACACATCCAGGTTTGTCATAATTACAGTGTTCACACAGATCTACCCGGCACCCTGCAAACAGCATCCCAGGAGGGAGGCAAAGTGAGAGAAAAACATACATAGATATAGGAAAGAGAAAGAGAGAGAGAGAGAGAGAGAGAGAGAGAGTTAAGCTGCAATAGCTCTGTGTGTGTGTGTGTGTGTGTGTGTGAGTGTGTGTGTCTCCTGGTGAGTTGGAGCCATGTGATGAGAGAATATATGTGTATCTCACTGATCTCGCTGAGCTGTTGTATTGTTCATCTGTTGATTTTGCCTAGAGGTTGTCTATGTCCAGACTGATTCCAAATGCCACCTCCCCCTCCCCTTATCTTACTCATCAGATCCAGCTCTTTACTGGAGCATAATGTACTTTGCTGCAGGGCCAGACTGGCTGTGTACACTTCGCAGCTTGGGAGAAGGATGACACAGATAAAATTACACATTTGTATTCATTCGGCTGTCTTAAGCAATGCATGAAATCGCTTTTGCATTTTTTTGTATCCCCTAAATGCTTACATACACAAAAATGAACATGTCTAAGACAAAATGTAAGTTATATTTGGTTGTCATGGTAACATTGCTACATAGATGGTGTACATGGTAACCGTTGTTGACAACAGAATGTCCGAAGCTTTATAATAATACTAGTATTATTATTGTTGTTGTTGTTTGCTGGTGTTGGTGTTGTTGTTGTTTTGATGATGGTGATGGTGATGATGATGGTGATGATGATGATGATGATGATGATGATGATGATGATGATGATTCATAACAACCCTTCCTTGTGGCAGTTGTTGTTCCTCTGGGTCTCAGAGTTCCTACCAGTCCTCTGGGAGACCAGGGATCTTGCAAAGCATGTGTCCAGTTCTAAGCAGTGTTGTTTTGATGAAGCCTGCTGCCTTGTGTCTTCCTGGCAGGCATCCTAGGTGTTTGTTCAGTTCTGGGGAATGGCTGCCCAGGTCTCTGAGGACTATTGCAATGACCTGGGCCTTCACATTCTAGATCTTCAACTCACAGGTCCTGGTATTTACTTATTTTCTCCTGTTCCTTGGTTTAGACCAGGGGTTTTCAACTTGTGCCTTCCCCCCCACCCCCTGAGCACCTGTCAAGGGGGGCACAAGATAAGGGGATCTTTAGGCACTAACTGGCAAGTACAATGAAAAAGAAGGGGGGGGGGGGGGGGTTGAGTTCAAATCTAGACGAAATGTGGGGACGCATGTCGAAAAAGGTTGAAAACCCTTGGTTAGACATTCCCGTCATCTGGAATCACAATCACCGGAATTGACGATCACCATGATAACTGAATGCCTTGCAGGGATTTTCCTGCCGGTTCTGTTTTCCGTGTCCCACAGGGTTTTTACTCTGTCAGTCTCTGTCACAGGTTCAGGCTAATGCAACCATGGCTTCTGGCATTCTGGGATCTGATTGTGTTCACAGATCCTCCTATGTACCAGTGCTGACACATTGCTGTGTCTCCTCAGCTACTTGGTGTTGGCGATCTTCTGGCACCCAGTCAATAGATGGGCGACTGTCTCATCCAGTTCCTTGCACAGTCCATTCTTTGAGTCATTGGTGACCTTCAACATTATTGCTTTATGGCACTTGGTGTTCAGTACCTGGACTTGTGCTGCAGTTATGAGAGCTTCCGTTGGTGCCATGAGATCACCTTCCTTCATCCATCTATATACCTCTCCCACTCTTGTTTGTTCTTCTACATGGCTTCGGAACTTCCTGTGCAGGGTCTTATCTCTCCATGTCCTGATGGTGTCTTCCATTTGATCATTCCTCCAGGCCTCAGCTCCTTCGTCTGCTTTCTTGTAGAATCCTCCTAGGCGGAATGCTTGTATGATTGTGTCCTGATCTTGCTTGGGGGACCATATGTACTCAGTCAGACTGGGTTCTGTTGCTCCGATGGCTGTTTCGATGCTTCAGATGCCGATTCCTCCTTGATCCTGGGTCATGTAGAGGCGGTGGATTTCTGCCTTAAGATGGAGAGCTCTGTACATGATTGGCAGCTTCCTTGTCATTCAATCCACTCTCTTGGATTGACTTTACGTCAGTCTCTGTTTATAGATGCTTGTGACTGTCTTCTTGACCTCCTCTAATAGGTTCTCCTGGTGTTGCCATATTCCAAGATACTTGTAGCCATTCTTGACACCTGAATGCTGGACGTATCCTCTTTCCCTCAGTACCTGTGATCTTGCCACACTTGATGATAAGCCCAGCACATTTATTGAGCCCGAACTCCATCCTGATGTCACCTGAGAATTGTTATTGTTATTACATTTGTTAGTAGTAGTAGTAGTAGTAGTAGTAGTAGAAGTAGTAGTGTGGTGCTCTTGAAGGTGCTGCATATTGTTTGAAAACCTAAACTATAAAGTGTCAGGGTTTATTGCCTTTTCTGAATCCTTCTGGCATTTAAAAAGAATGATGCTTAGATGGGTAAAGAAAGAGAGAGAGAGAGAGAGAAAGAGAGAGAGAGGGAGAGAGAGAGAAAGGGAAGGAGCGAGCAAGAAATAGCATGTATGTGTGTGTGTGTGTGTGTGTGTGTGTGAGAGAGAGAGAGAGAGAGAGAGAGAGAGTAATACAGTGTGTGAAGCATATTGGCCCTTTGACACCTGACACAACACTCAGTCTTTTTTCCAATTCAAATATTAATCTCTTCTGTCTCCTTGTTCCCATACCCTGCAGGTCTTTGAAAGAATAGGCCTTGAGCGAGAAAAAGGCAAAGAAAGAAAAAAAACCAAAACCCTACCTTCTTTCTTCTTTTGATATTTAAGGCGGAGAGTAATTCTCTCTCATTCTGAGTGAAACTACATGAATACATAAATTTATCTCATTCGTCTCCCTGACCTGTTGAAGCCGGCACTAGTTGAAGCACTGCCAAAGTGAAGATGAGTACACTGCTCACAGTTCAGAAGCCTTAGGTAAAAAGCCCTTGATATGCAGAACACTCTACATATTCTCACCAAGGGATTCAGGAACCATGGGTGCTGAGGACGTGTAGACTCTTAACTGTACCCTGACATGTCACCCAGTTCCAGTTCCAGCATTTTGATATTATACTTCTACTGGGTGCATGCATGTGTGTGTCTGTGAGTGTGTAACCAGTGGAGTGCTTACGTTTTACCATGATAGACTGGTTGTGGCGTGTACAAGACAACATAAGCTATAGCCAGTTTAAGGTCTGAAAACACGTCTCTGTATTTGACTTCACCCAATCATCTAATGTCTACGAGTAGAAGTAGTTTAGTTCTCACAGAGAATGTAGAAGTTCAGTTCTATATCATTGTAGTTTTACATGTTCAGTGCAGTTACCTCCAGTTTAGTTTATCTAATTTCAGTTCATTTAATCTTCAGTCTAATCAATTCAGGTCAAAGAGAAAAAAAGGAGCATTGTTGAGGCTGTCTGTGTGCAAAATTAGCACTGATATTGCATAAAAACTGATTTTAATAAAACAAGAGCTGAATTTTCTGAATCATTGCCTGTATTCATACACGTTCACGTCACTGTATCTTCACAGACCTTGTTATTTCATAATCAGCACACATACAAATTTATAAAATATTCACTCTGCCCTTACTGAACTCTATTACAACGCAGGCCAAGGCATCACCATTTCAAAGTGCAGCTGTTTTTTTCACAAAGACCTTTTGAAAATGAAATAATAAAAAGAGAAAGTTTCTTGCTGCCAGCATTATCAGCTAAACTCTTCCTGACCTCCCTCACTCTGTGTTCCTCTGTTATAAAGACCAGGCATAAAATGAGGGTGACTTAATAGAGTTTAAGAGTTAGAGCCAAAACCACATCGGGGAAGGGAGGAGATGGAGAAAACGAGAGAAGGAGTGAAAAAAAAAAAGAGAGGAGGGAGATATCCCAGAGGGACTGAACTGGGTCTCTGCTGCCCGAAGAAATTCTTGGGTTTAATTGGATGGCTGCCTTCAGTCTGTGTTCCCATGATTCTTTGTGCTGGAATGACTTTTGGTAAACTCTCGATAGACTTGTCAAGGTTACCGTCACTGTTCACTTTTATCACTGTTCTCTAAGTCACTGTAACAAATCTGCTTTCAGCTTTAAGATGGTCTATTGAGAATCGAGTAGACGATATTCAAAAAGTGAAATTGACTACACTGTACATATCCTAGCGGTCCTCCTTATAGACATACACATAGATGTTCACATGTGCACACCACTCACACCAACCCTATGGTTTTTGCAGGTACGTGTTTACTTGGAGTGAAAAAAACCCCCCAAAAAAACAGGTGTACTGTACCTTACAAGTCTTCCTGGATCATTGTATGATTAAATACATAACCCGTTGAAGATTTATTCCAGTAATTATTAGCTAATTACTGCTGTCCCCTGGCTGATTTGTGCTCTGACTGAGTATCAACAATAAGAGCAACTTTCATTTACTACCTGATTACATTTGATACTTTTTTTATACTTTTTACTCCAATACATTTCTATTGACGACTCTCAATTGTTCCATTTTGCACGGTCAGTCATAAGCCATTGGGTTTTATTTATTTATTTATTTATTTTATTTTATCAAGTGGTGGCCAACTAAACACATGCAGGAATACCTCTTCTGGCTATGGTAGGATCTAACTGTTGTGAATGTACACAAGCAGGTGCAAGATACCGTGTATTGATGTGTCTAGCGCATAGGTCTAGTTTCAATACTTCCCCCTAGCATGTGCATATCATTGGTGATGTGAGTCTATTGGCCAGTGAATGTCAAAAGCAGTGTAGCTAATGTTAGGAGCAGTTTTTCCCTCTCGTTTCACCATTGCTCAAGTACAACTATACAAACGGTCATGTTTTATTAAGTGCAGTGGGTCAATATTTTATTCAGCCTGTACTTTTGAAAACTTGAACACATTAAAAGCCTGATACTTCAAGTCTCAAGCTGACTCAAGTTTTTTTTTTTTTCTTTTTTTTTTTTTTTTGAGTGATTGGCACTTTTCCTTGAGTCATTCTTTTGTGGCTGTATCTTTACTTTAACTGAAGTGTAATATCTGAATACTCTTACCACCAGTGGTGTTGAATGTATACCCATTGCCATGTCAGTCAATAGCTTGTTATGATTAAATTCTCTCTCTGCTTATCTTTTCATATTCACCAAAAAACAGACTGCTCTGCGTGGGCAATAAAAAAGGAGTGCCCTCGACAGAAGTGTATTTACTATGTTATATTTCCATGGAGAAAACCGCCACTTGAAAGCTAATAATGGGAAAGCCAACTGAATAAACTGAATGTTCCCCCATACTGTGTGTATCAAACTGAAAAGAAAATGAAAAAATAAAGTCATGTGTGTCGGTCAGTGTCCTCTTTACTCTTTACTTTTTTCCCTTATGTTTTTGCATTTCAAGGATTTACATGTAGTGTTAATTTATATAAAACATGTGTTTGAAATAGCATTCCCATTTCTTTCATAACATTTTTTCTTTCCATCATCAGAACAATTGTTTTGAGATATTGTATTAAATCTCTGAATATGTTTGCATATGTACACGCCCTCAGATTGACAGGTAGTGAGTACACGCATGTATTAATACCCCCCCCCCCCCCCCCCATTGACCCATTTCTATAGTTTGATTGCTTGACATCTCAAAGGGTGAAAGAAACACACACAACACAAATCCCACACACACCTCTTCCCCCACACTTCAATGTAGACATCAAACCGATGCAGGGAACAAGGTGATCTAAAAGAGACCCTTTTTAAAACATTCATGACTGCCTACAGAAAGCATACCAAGTCAGTAAAACTACAGCAGAAAAAAAATTCTTCCCACGTTGGCAATTCTCTTTTACAATATCTAGCCAGAAGTCATGTTTTGCCCCCCCCCCCCCCTCTCTCTTTTTATTTTTCTTCTGAAAACATGAGCTTCCCTTTTGGCCAACGCTACTATCAATTATACAAGGCTATTCACCTTGTGCTAAGGATTCATTGTAAGATCAATGGAAGTCACTTGTGTCCAGCAGCTAAATCATTATGCGCGTGCTATCTGTGCTGTAGCAGCACACTGGGAAAGATAACGAAGTGTTCAAAGGAAATATTGACCAAATGAAATTACCCTGGGCTTATGTTCAGTCATTCAACCTACTGAATACACTTGAAGATTTTATCATGCAACTGTGGCACATACCATTCCATTAACTACATGTTACACCATACATAAAACCCACTGGTTTATCTTCTCTTATCAAAGACATAGGTCTGAAAAATTGAGAGGTTTCACGTTATCTCAATAAATTAGAAACACAGCGATAAGATCCAATGAAAGAGCTCCATGTACAGTAACCTTTCACAATGATTAACAGTACTTACATTTTTTACAAATGCTTGTACAGCAACATGAGTGTGTGTGTGTGTGTGTGTGTGTGTGTGTGTGTGTGTCTGTGTGTGTGCATGTGTGTGTGTGCATGTGTGTGTGTGTGTTTGTGTTTTTATAACAGTGTAATGCAGCAGATTTAGGAATTAGGTACATAGCTGTTAAGTGTGAACTTTTACAGAAACATCCTAAAAATTCAGCATTGCCACAATCTTATGCTCATTAACAAAAATGGACCAACTATGATCAAAGGACTTGTACTTTATTGTAAAGTCACCGACATCTTGGAAGGCTCACAGTCTGGACAGTCCTCTTTGTATGTGGTATCCCCATGTTTGATCAGGTGTTGTATGAAATCAGGAAGGAGTTGAAAGGAATCTATATTTCAATTTGGCAAGTTTATGCTCATAAATAGACCATCTGTCTCTCTCAGACTGATGATAAAGTCAAACAGGAAAGACGTGTTTTGATGCTTTCCAGACTAATTTCAGATTTTTAGATGTACTCGAATAAAGATGTTTGCTCGTCATACCCAAAACTCTTATACCTGCATGAGAGAGGTTTTTGAATGAGGTTAGCCATTTTTGATAAAATGTAAAATGGGTATATTCAAATATGACCTCAATCCATATTCATATTCACCAGAACTTACAATATATTTTATATTGCTGAGACAACACTGGTCATTCTCAGTAATTCTCTATAACATCTTACGCTTCAGCACCACAAAAAAAAAAAAAAACATAGCTGTTACCGTGGCAACACAGTGACCATTCTGATCACTTTTCTCTCTTCACCTGGCTGACAGACTTCGTAACAGAGTGCCACTGTTCCTGACAAGCCGGCAAACACTATAACCACCAAACTGCACATAGCATAGCCACAGGCAAGGAAGTGTGGGTGTGGGTGTGGGTGTGTGTGCATGTGTGTGTGTGTGTGTGTGTGTGTGTGTGCGTGCGTGTGCGTGTGTGAACATCACCACAAAACCAGAAAGCCTTCCGCTTTCATAACGCAATCTCTAGCGTTCATTTATTCACATAAGTTGAATACATTGACATTTGAAAAATCCCAGTTGTATATCATGTATTATATCTGGCTACAGCGCTTACATCATCTAAATAGCGCCTCCCTTTCCCCTCTGGTGCCTATACATAAAGGAATGCATTGACATTTGAAGAATGCATACCATGAAATGTCTGTCAAACACTCACATATTGTTATTGATTTACTTAACATCATTTAAATGATGTCTAAGGACAGTTTAAGCATCCAGTGCCTCTGACTGCACTCTCTCGAACAAAAACTCCCTCTGTCACCTCAGGACTGTACCATTAACCTGAGAGGGTGAGGAGTTCAAATGGAATGCCACTGAGTTTATAGTCCTGTCAGATTTAATGCAGACTCAATGAAACATCGGAGATAAATACCATCTGTACTGGATAATGTCATCACAACTGATTCACTTTTTCCTGAAAACTATTACTATTGACCAATACTCATACAAATATGGGCAACATTTACTATTGATCTTTTTAAGACTTGGGCTTAGTGAAGGATGACAGCAACTCCATTGCATCCCGTGGCCTTTGGGAGTTAGCCGTTTAATGTTGCATATCCACTAGGCTATTGCACAATACTGCTTTAAGGTGCCAATAAGTTTATGAGCCATTGCTGTTTGCTGGAACTAATCAATACTAACTCTTCATCTCTCTGACGAACCAGCAAAACCGCACGTGGCTGTTACCAAGATGGTAGCTAATTGCTATGAGATGACAGCATCGTGTCAGGTTTGACTTCATCTTGCTCCTCACGGCTTGTTTTATTACCTCATTACAGGCTGAGCGGAGCAGGCCCCCGTTACCACGGCAGCAGGTTTCAGGTGGTTGACAGAACTGCAGACTATAGTAAGCTGGGGACAGGCATCATGGGAGATCACAGGCTATGTCTCCGTAGCCTCCGGGGGGAAATGCCTTCTCTTCACTCTCCCCGCGTCTATGGCAGTCAGCCGTTAATTGGCCTTGTTTGTTTCGGGGGCTGTCTGTTGAGCGCCGTGGTTGATTCACCTTAGGAAAAAAAAAAAGAAAGAAAAAAAAAAAAAGACCTGTTCTTTCACTGAGTCGTTTTCTCCATCTCACACACCTGACACAGAGAGAGAGAGACGCCTTGTTAAGACAGTGCAGGCGGTAATGCAACAAATAGATAATGAGAGATGTATGTCATCTTTAACTGGATGCAAATAGTATAACTGGGGTATATCAAGGTTATACGAGCATATTGACTTTACATGCATTTAAAAAGCCTGGATATGTCTCGTCTTTTTCTATCAGACTTGATTATTTCGACAATCTTTTTTTTTTTTACAACTAAGATTTAATTAAGAGTTGGAATTGATAAAACTTCATCTTTTCTTTTTTTGCCTCTGTGTTGTGTTTCTTAAACTCAGAAAAAAAGAGATAGCATAGTCTCTGATTAATTTCTGCTCATCTGTATGTATGAGGTGATTAGAGATGTTAAGGATCTCCCATGCGAGTGTAGATTAAAGGATGTGTCTGAGAGACGAGATTGGGGCCCGTGGAACAGAATCAGCCGTAAAGACTCATAAAGAACGTAGATATCCTCCCTAGCATCTCCAGAACACAGAGCCAGATCAAAGACTCGACATCACACAACATCTTACATTCATTATCAGCCCTTAGTCAAAAATCACACCACCTGGCTGAAGCTACGCTTTATTCTACCCCGTCTGAGAGGGAGTGTTTAAACACACACACACACACACACATACGCACACATACACACGCGCGCATACAGTGCACTTGCTCACACACACACCCCCACACACACGCACGTACGCACGCGCACACACAAACACACACACACACATGCACACACACAGACATGGATACTCTGTCCCTCTAAAGCAAAAGAATACCTGCACTTTGGCCTTACAGACATTCAGGCTAAAGCAGAGGAATATCTTTTCAGTGTAATTGTACTTGAAAAGGTCAATGCTGTCGTGCAGTCCATCAGCCTAATTCAGGAATGGCCTTTACCGGACCAGGTCGAGTCATAATACTTTGAGACATATTTGCTACCATAAACAGACATGCACAGACTCTCTCTCTCTCTCTCTCACACACACACACACACACACACACACACACACCACTTTGGCCACATGTCGAGGCGCATAAACAAAGACTTGACCACATCTAAGGTCAAACCAACATGTAAACAAAAAAACAAACAAACAACCCCCCCCCCCCACACACACACACACCACAGTATCTCAAACTACGCTCAGATCCCACCATTAAAGTAAACATAAAGGTTATGAAAGCTGTTGGATCAGATCGCGCGCCCATTCTTCTCAGGGCGATAACACACACCTCAGCCCCTCAGATATCTAACAGCTCGGTGAATGACTGCCATAGTCACAGCAAAGATAGTGACTGTGATGGCAGCAGATGGTAAATGGCTCCCCTGGCACAAACACACATGATGAGGAAGCCTGTTCACACTGATGCCAGAGGACAAGCTAATCACACCTGCTGGCAGAGTGCCCTGCCCATACATACCACGTCGGTACCATGGGAATAGCATCGCGGCCCCGTACCCCAATCTGTACATCAAATGAGGCTTAATCGACAAGTCGAGTGGCTTCGTTGGAGGCCCAGAAGGTGAGAGCCAACGATAAGGTATAAAATAATCAACCCATCCTGCAGATTCATAATGACTACAGATGAGTGAGACAGCAGTATACATTATAACTCATCAGGAGTAACCATTGCTAGACAAGTCAAATGAATTTTGTCTTCTCTGGATTTGGTTATGAAAGTTTATTCAGTCTTTCCAAATGATTAAACTGACTCTCAAACAGACACATCAACATCTTTGTGCTACATTGTGTTACATACATAACCTTATGTGTTCAGCAGATGAGCAAGAATAGCGGGATAGCACACTCTTATTAACTTCACCTCTGCCTGAATATGGCCATTAGAACAATCAGCTGACAGACTGAATCACAGAGAAGTAAAACACAGTCAAGCGGATTCGTATAACTATTTATGTGAAACTTATCGTCACAGAGCTGTTTATTCTGTGGGCATTATCACTGATGCTGCAGTCTCATTCACAGTAATGCTAACAGGATACTGAGAGACAATTAGCATAATTTACAGCCATATGGTTTATTATGCTGTAGGACAACATATGGACGGAGAATAAAAAAAAAAGGATAGAGGCTTGACAACAAATTAAAAAAAAAAAAAAATCTTTCCCTCCCAGTCTGCCACAAATTCTCAAGCTGCCACAGGGAATAACGCTTCTGTGTTACACATGACGCAATTATCGACAGGAGCACTATCATTATTGATTAATTAAATATGTTCCAGTTAGTATCCAAAGGACAAATGTCAAAGAAATGATCATTTCCTCCCAAACTGACAATCCGGTACAGGGTAAACCATGGATGTGGATAGCGCTGATGGTAGTCTGTCTATGTGAATCTGTGTGTTTGTGTGTGTGTGTGTGTGTGTGTGTGTGTTTTTGTGTGCATGTGCATCTTCTGGACTGTTACAGTTTTACCTTGACAATCTAATTGTTTGTACATTGACAAAATAACAGCAAAATATAATATCCCTCCTTTAAGATCACAGTCTCTGTACTCAAAATATGATATCCCTCCTTTAAGATCACAGTCTCTGTACTCAACTTCAGCTTGTATTCAGCTATCTTATATATTCTGACAGTAAATAATAATTAAGTATATTTTTTATAAAACGAAGATTGATCCTAAAAATACAAAAAAGAAAAACATATCACATCGAAGCAATCTTGAACGTCACACTCCGTGGCTTTAATTTTACAACCTTGGAGCTTTTAGAAAGTGTGAAATTTTAGGCCGCTCAGAATCATCCTGCTTGCCTGTCAAGCTCTCATTATGTCTAAGTGACTGAAAATAACATTAATCTGATACTGTCATGTTGAAAGACAGAGGTAATGTTTTTCTACAATCCATTAAACACATGAACCTATATATGTCAAACCAGTAAGAGCTCACATCAGAAGTAAACGCATACAGAAAGAACTGGGATGGGAGGTAAAGGAAAAGATATGAAGTATATAGGTAGACAGCCATATATGGAGGTAAAAACCGCAATAGCCCCATCATGTTTCACTACAGCAGTGCACCATGGAGACAGGAGCTTTCAGTAATGGAGAGAAAATAGCCCTTTGGTCACAAAGCTAACAATTTGAATTATAGGATGAGATGGATCAGAAAAAATAGAACAGGACAAAAAAAAAAAAAAAAAGAATGTATAGGATGAAAAGACATTGATGGGAATTATTCATGTGTGAATGATAATGGAGCAGGACGAATTACAGTTTTTGACAAGACGGCTATTTCTCTTTTAACGCAGGAGAAAAGTGTGTTAGTCAAATGTAAAAACAAATCAAAAATTTTTAAACAATGGAAAACAGGGAAAACGTGTAGAATAAAAGATTATATTTCCCCGTGACTACCACGTTGATGATGAGCAAATTAAAATTCTCGATTAATATACCGAACAATGAAATTCTCTGCTGAATTGCTCCTGAGTTTGACAGCTTCAGCAGCTGGCTATCTCTGAGTACACAAACAGGGAATATAAAGGGAAGAGACAGACGCTACAGTCACAACTCATTCAGGCACTATGTGTCTGATGTAGTGTTAAACCAGTGACTCCCAGTGACCCTAGTCCTCAAATGTGCACACGCACACACACACACACACACACACACACAGACACACAGCTCTCACTAACTCTCCATGGACACAGATGTGACACTTTCTCACAGAGGCCATTCTGGTTCCATCTACCCTCATTTAGGCAGGCACTGGCAACAGAAATGAGCATTTCCTCTTCCTTCCATAGCCGGCGAATGAATGTAGACACGAGAAGATAGATTCATTTATCCACACAAATAAAAAGAGACACTATTTTTCGATGTCAGTGTTTCTCTACTTTGTGTTCAAAGTAAATCAGCTTGAATGAAGCCCTTAGAACTGCTATCACAAAAGCTCCCCCGTTGGAAAAAAAAAAAAAAAAGTCTCCTCACAGCCGAATGAAGAGTCAAACGGTAAAGAAACGGACCTCCTTTTCACCCACACTTTGGGTCTCAAATAAACACGGCATTGTACTCAAAAGAGTGGTTGAGGGAAATGTAATGCCTTATTTTTCAGTGACACGGGATAACTCTTGCAAGTATTGGCGTGCGGTGGTCTCCAAACAGATAAAGAGCTGACATTTTGACATTCGGTCCCTGTGCTGCATCTCCAATTGGACATCCATTGGATCAAATGCCAAAGGGAGGATGAGTGGAATGGTAATGTGCAGATCAGACTTCCCCTCTGGCCTGAACGCTGACAAAGGTCACCGCCCAGTGCATATGCTGGCAGGGTCGAGACGCTTTTCATCAAACGGTTAAGCGTTTAGCCTAGGCGCCTGATCCGACTTTGCCCTGACGCTGTACGGTGAATGCAAGAAACAGAGGAATATCAAAGAGAGTGAAGCTTCTCTGTGTGTTACAATTATGTCACAATAAAAAACCAAAACCAAAAACAAAAACTGAAACGTAATCTATGCATTACATCCCTTGCTTACGGTTAATGTGTAAACCGGCACAAGGTCAGTTTACACTTACTTGACAACCGGTTTAATTATTTGACTAGAACCTCGAAAGAATTTAATAATGCTGCCTGAAATTACACGTTAACCTTAGGAATACTTTACCCAGCCATTTAAATGATGCTTACAGCTAGACTGAACCCTGTTCACTTTGGCCGAGTCAATCAAGGCTGTGCAGCTGTGGGGGTAATTAAGAGTTAGCTGGCAGGGCTACGTCTGATTGGCTAAGCTCAGATAGTCCTTCTTCACTACAACAGGGTTCAACCAAGTTCAGATTACAGGGCTTATTTGCTTCAGTGTTCCACAACGCTAACTGAATTAACTGTTCGGATGACGTCAGCCATCTAAAAATCTATAAACCATTAGCCATAATGGGTCTTTAATTTGGAATTTATAGATGGATTGAAGTTATGTCAGCACCACGGTGTTTATTTATGCAACACCATTTTTCTCAGACACAACATCACATGAAAAAAAAACAAAAAACAAAAACAAACTTGTCATCCACGGAGTGATATGAGTTTTAGTGATGCGGTGCTATGATTCATTAACCTTCAAGGTAAGATTGTACAAGAATAATGAAAGAGGAATGTTCTGACTTTTCTTATTCCCCTCAGTGCAACATATTAAAGATGCCTTTTGTGAAACACGCTGAATCCCGAGGTTCACAGGGGGGAGCAGAAAGCATAGCCTTTGGGCTCCATACCAAAAGACTTTGATTATTGATTCCTCCTTTTTCTTGTGCGAGTAAAAAGAAGAAGAAGAAGAAGAAGAAGCAGAGGAGCACAAAGCGGTGCCATTTTGTCAGAGAAGATACATCAGCATTTGAAAGTGAAGGAACAACGCCGCTTTAAGTAAGCCCCCGGTTTGAGTAGGAACCTTTGTTCGGCGTATGAAGTGAAGAAGTGGAACGTATTACGCCGAAAATGAAAAAAAAAAAAAAAAAAGAAAGAAAGAAAGAAAGTGATAACACTGTGGAAACAAAAAAGACAGCCTTTTTAAATATTGATTTCAAGTGACTGAAGCCTGACGCATTTAAATGATAATCTCCTTAGTTCAGTTTGTACGAAGGAGCAGAAGCAGATGATCAGTCATTTCAGATCATCCCGCTTAATCCTGCCAATAACGTACGGCCTCGTAAATGTAGTATTTCTCTGCTCTTTATTTAGCATAAATTAATAATTATCATAATTATCATAAAAGCATCAGAAACATCATAAATATTTAGCAGTACAGAGGTGCAGGCAAAGAAATGTTACATACGATCAGATCAATATCTCATATTTAGGTGCATAAGGATCAGGTGGGGTTGAACTAGCTAACTGTGACAAACCTCTGCCAGCTCTCACTTTAATGATGCATGTTTACGTAATTTCAGGCAGCTTATGAAAAATGGGCAGACGGTTGTTGTTTTTAATTGATGGAGGATGTTGCAACGCTCCGGCAACCCCTGCTGTTGCTGGGGATTAGAGCCAGCATGGAAGATGATTTTAATGTAGAGCCCTTTTCTCTATTTTTGACAAGAACTGGAAGCATAACAACAAACATTTCATTTCTAATCCATCTAACCTCGCAACACGGAAAGAATGGCTTTCTGTGACACGTCAAAAAAAAAAAAAAAAAGAAAGAAAGAAAAAAAAAAGAGGGCATAATTCTGTGACAAAAAGATATTTAGAAAAAAAAAACCCATACTACAGACTGCTTTAAAAAAAAACATCTTTTCAAACGGAGGAACCATGGGACTCGAATCCAGAGTGCAACGCATCATTCAGCACAAACAAATGCGTATTCAGAGCGACCCTGAGCCCACAGTCTCATTGGTTGATTCCACTATTCACAGCAAGCGCAAACCCCTCTCCTTCAGCTCTTTTGTACAGCCGTGTATTTGTACTTGGCTTTGACATCACTGATGGTCCTGTTTATGCTTTGAGAGAAGCCTGAAATGATTTCCCTTCTATTTGAGCTCTTTTCTTCAGCTGCCACTGCCCATTAATTGGTCGTATTTGCGGAGTCGAGGATGGATAAAATTCAAAAGGGAACAGGTCA
>NC_044506.1:14991950-15001950 GCF_902362185.1 Chanos chanos | reverse complement strand
CGAGTCCCCCCCCCCCCCCCCCCCATTCCACCTCACCCTCCACCCCCCCCCCCTCCTCACTATTCCATCCTCCCTTCCCAACCCTATCCCGATCACACCCACTCTGTATTAAGTCCCATAAGCCCAGCGGTCTAGTGGGTAATAGGTGTGCACCCTCAACCCTCCCTCACCACCCACCCCCTCCCCTCCCACCCCCCCCCCTTCTCATGTTGGTGAAACCTGTCGGCATGGGAACGCCAGTCTTGATCACCCTTATCAAAGGGAGGCTCGTTCCACTCGCTATGCCTTAAGGGGGTGGAAGAGAGGGGGGAGAAGGAAGATCTGTCAAACGGGCTTAGATGAGCAGGAGATAGACAAGGACAGAAAAGGTATGCTCCGTGCCTTTTGGCTATAAACATGAGGCCAATCTTACCCATGACATAAACTGTCATAAAACAGTAGATGGTACAAAAAAAAAAAAAAAAAAAAAAAGAGAAAAGTTTGAGATTTCTTTCAGCTCTCAGGAAACAGTCAAACTTGGAGGCTAACGGTAAGACTTGACAATTAAAAGAGTTGACAGTAACTTGAGAAGTGTAAGTTCTGTGTATTACTGCTTTACCTGCGGTATACTGAGCACATTATTTTTTTTTCCTCTGAGAGTGTATTGAATAAAATTCCCACATCTAGAGTTAAGAGGCAGAGTCCTCAACACTGATGAGGTAAACGAGGTGTTAAATTTAAGGCCTCCACTGACGACTGTTAGCAAAAAAAAAAAAAAAAAAAAAATTCAGTTAAACTTTACATGACCTACTAGACTAAGATATAAAAAAACCCAGTAAATTATGGTTTGGTGGAACACACTGTCAGTTTCTGGATATAGCATCTTGGAGTTGGCATTGGAAAGAAAAATGACTTCAGTGGACTAATTAAATCCAAGTATGTGAAAGCCTCTCTCAGTAACACCCTTATTTTCATGTGGTACACACTGAGCATAACACACACACACACACACACACACACACACTAATCCCCTCCTAAGTATAATCTTTGCCATTTTTAACACCGTAATTAATGTCATAACTGAAGAGTCATAGGAACCTGTGAGTAATGTCAACACAAAGCGACGGATCAGAAGCATTCTATCAAAGCCAGCACACATTTCAACTTATTCTAATTCAATTATGCAGAAAAGACTGGCAGAGACACGCTGGGGAAAATCTGAAAAGGTGTGGAAATACACAATGAATTCCGTTATAGAAGAAGAAATGTTTGTGTCATTCCAGCACACATGAAGTAGCTCAGTAAACTGTTTGACTGTTTTAGCAGTCATGTCCTTTAGTACTGAGGATCATCAGCTGAGACATCTACAGGACTGTTATGTTTAACCTTGGGGCGTGTGTCAGGTACAGAAGTCTGGGCCCCTACACCTCAACTGATCGCACAACCCAGAGACTGTCCAACGCGAGAAAGATCACTTTTTATGTTACTTACGAAATTGGTAAGAACACAATCAATTTCAGTGGCATTGCATTTTTCAGAAAATATGAGAAAGTTCATTACCCTTTCTGTTTCACTGCACCCACAGGCTCTTTTAAAATGCATGTGCTATAAAACACTCACAAGCCTGCAGTTACACCTCTGTCCCGTCGGACTCCTAAAAGAGGAAGCTTTGGAAGCGGCCTCTAGATTCTTCTCTCATAAACCAAACAGAGTCCAGCATTATCGCAGACATGCTGTTCGTGTCAAAGCTTCTGAGGTTATATATCAAGGGCAAAGTACAGATTTCTAGGTTATGCATTGGTCCTAAAATAGAGAGCAGGGGGTGGGGGTGGGGGGGGGGGGTGCAGAAATAAGGATATCTAAAAAGAAACAAAGGGAGATGTCTCGAGAGAATGTAATATGAGAAATATCAGGGAATTAGAAGAATGACCTTTGCTGCTGTTTTGTTCTGTAGTGAGATTGTGGGCTCCTTCACTTCAAAGATTTATGAAGGTTTTATAATAAGCTGCAAAACACTGTCTTATTTTACAGTTCCTTGATTTTTACTGCAAAACAGGAATGAACACACAGACACTATCAACACCCACAGGTTTACACACACACACACACACACACACACACACACAAACACACATATCAACACCTACAGGTTTACACACACACACACACACACGCAAGCACAGAAGACTGAGAGGGTTTACCGCGCACACATACACACAAAACTTTTAACCTCTGATGTTTTTCTCCTGTCCCCTTGTGCACATGGACTGATTGAAATGCTGTAATTTGACGGTTTGACACACACAGCTGTCAGAGAAGTCTCTTGCCTGTCTCTCTAAGTGAGGGCATCTCATTTATCTTCTCACACCGGTCTCACTTGTCTCGCAACCTGTTGTCTCCTGGCCCTCTCCTCCCCCTTATAATTACACCAAATTGAGGGAAGAGCTGGCGTCTCACACCCGTGGCTTTCAGGATTTAACAGAGCGTAAATGAGCCTTTAAGTACAGGCTATTTCAGAACACACATCTCCACCAAAACTCAGCTTCTGCTATGATATATGCAGGAACACCCTTGAGTTTCTGTTCACTGCACATAAACATCTGTGGATTTCAGGTCTTAAGACATAGGAGAAACTAGTTGACCCTTTCAAATTCATACACACATACGCACAAAATAAGATATTGTCAGGATTTTTGTTATTGTAATTAATCCCTAATCTTTGTAAAGAGAAGAGATTTATATTCATAAAAGCTGAATATGCCCTGGGGACTTTTTGTATCTTTAATTATCAACCAAAAGCAATTTTTCAGGGGGACCCCACCAGAGTTGAGGCCTCTAACCACAAAGTGTGTTCTGAAAATACAGTATTACTGAAAATACTGTGTACTGTTTCCTATGTAATTGTTAGGGATGTAATCGTAGCACTTTTCGGTAAATGCATTTCCATCCCTGCCATTTTCATGGTAAATTAAATAGGCTACACTGGCCAAGAGAACACAAAATGTGCCTAGACCGTTGACTTTTTCAAAATATGTGTAGGAGTCTAAAACCAGTATTTCTCAGTGTCATTTTTTTTTTAAATGTATTCATTAAAAGTTTATAATCTGAAATTTTGCCTTCAGGAGTTTGTTCCTGGGACCTGCCTCACTTTCTGTAGACTGAGCACTTACTGTCAATCAAATCATGCCCAAACACTGCAAAAAACCCCCTGAGAGTTAGCCAACAGCATAACAGGACTGTTTGAAAACTTTTCATGGGTGATAAATCAATGCCAAAAATATGCATAAAATAAAGGTTTGAAACAGCTTAAACTTTTAGGTGTTTTTCTCAGAAGTATTCTGTAATAGGGAGCTGCCTACATTAGTTGTTAATTTAAATCTGAGCTGGAAGCTTGACTGAGACACAAAAAAATGAAATACGGTCCAAGTCTTTGGGCAAGAAGCTGGAGCTAACTAGCTGACTGATACTACAATTGTGCGGTGGTTAGTATGAGAGAAGAGCAAGGGCCTTTTGTAGGCCTACTTGAACAACTAAAACAGATATTCATTAGTCTGCTGAAGCTACTAAGGATCAGCCTAAATATCAGGAAAAAATGCAATAAATGGGATTTTTGATATATTTTTTATCAGTGGGGAAACAAGCCTATATTGTACTCGATGAAGGCCTAAGGTTAAGATAAGTGTGAGTAAAGATCAAATTGAGTTTTCTCGATGCTCTATCGTACCTAGGTCCAGAGCCAGACACTACAACAGGTACATTTTTTTCCCTTCAGACATCTCTAATATCACATCTTCAGTATTAGCTAATATTAACTGAGTAATATTTTGCTTGTATTGTTCATGTTTCATGGGTGATAAATTTTATAATTTTTTTAATGATTTCAGTAGGTTCAGTAATTCCTTTTTTTGGGGGGGGGGGGGGGGGGGGTTCAGTAATTCCTATTTTACTATTAACATGGAATCTTTCTATCAGTAACCTCGCGCAAGTTTTAGAGCTACCATTTATCACAAAAAAAAAGTCATAAATAAAAAAAAAAAAAAAACCAGCAGTAAGCTGGTTCGTTTTTTTTAGCCTTTACCTACATATTAAAATATAGTTTGATACAAAGAGAATAAAGACAGCAACAGTTTAGAGTAAGAAAACAGAGTAATCCTGCAATTCCAGTGGGATGAGAGATTTGCTTAGCGATCACTGGCATTTTATGTACCCCTGGGCATGGAATTCCCTTTGTAAAATCCCACATGAATTCTGCTGTCTGGATCATTTGGTTCCATACTGTACAACATGCAGGCTGTCTGTACAGCCAAGCCAGAGCCATGGAAATGCTAAAGAGGTGACAGAGAGAAGATAGAATTGGAGACGATGGAGAACCGTCTCGGAAAACTTGATAGCACTGTAAGAATTACTTTTAAGGAAAAAAAAAAACAGTGCAGTAAATACATACAGTAGAGCAAACATTTTTTTTCTCATAAAACAATGGGACACACAATCATGGTGAATCATGGTTTTTAAAAAAATGAAAACTCATTCATTTGTAACGTTACCATTTTATCGTGAAAATGAACTAAAATCACTATGTAAAAGGTGAAAAGTTTATTGTCCACTAGACTAATCTCATTTTATGTTTAATGGTAAAGTCCCACTCATACAGACGAGATGTTTCACACAGAGGGGAAATCCTGGACTCGGTACCTATGGCTTCAAGTATAATTTATGTAGAATAAACCTATGTCATTTTTTTAGATCTACAATGGCTTCACATGCTACTTTGAAAGGACCTTGCAGTGTTTTGTTAGAAGACAAACAAGGAGGCCAAGCGCTCAGAGCTTCGAATCTGCAGTATAGAGCCCTTTTTCCATGTGCAGGAGCATCTGAATACAGACTTCAATTTAAGCCACTTACTAATCAAAAGCTGAGAGCCCCATCTCCAGCAAGGCCAGGAAAGCTCTATGAATCCAAATTGCTTTGAGAGGAAGGGAGCATCTGGCCCATTGAAATCAACTTAATGTGTGTTTGCCAAAGGGACCGTCTGGCAAAATGCTTCTTTTTTTGGTGAAGACCCGTTCGCTCCACGGCTCACCCTCCTCACCATTCTCCGCCCCCCACACCCCCCAACCCCCATGCTACCCCTCTCTCAGAGCTTTGGAAACATTAGATGAAAAAGCAACTCCATAGATGAAGAGGATGTACTTTTTTATTTTTGTATGGAGAAAGGGTAAAGAGAATGAAAGGGAGAGAGAGAGAGAGAGAGAGAGAGAGAGAGAGAGAGAAAGAGAGAGAGAGAGAGAGAGAGAGAGAGAGAGAGAAAGGACACAGAGGGTTGCTGATGTGGGTTGGATACTTAGGTTATCTCTAAATTGAATGATTTACTATAGACAAATCTAAATTTGCTATAGTCCTATTTACTTTACCATAGACAAGTGTATTTTCTCCATGTGTAATGAGACATTGTGCCATGTTAAATTTCAGACTGTATAGGAGAGCGCTGCCTCGGGTGTACCACCCTTGGTCACTGTGACATCTAAACCACGGACAGGTTCACATTTAGGAGTCCAAAGGTCATCTGAGGCCCAGGCCTCGCCCTTTATGTTAAAACTGTCTTCACTGAGAGAAAGAGCCATCCATTATTCTCTTTAACCGGAGTGACCTGGTGACTGGCTCTCCAGGGTTAATCCTTCCTGGTCTATAATATTGTTCTATTAGTGATCAGTCATATGTATTACATTCAAGCCCACGGGGGGCAGCTAAAGCTACGTTTAGCACCACAGATACAAACAGATATGTGGAAACAGCCTCTGTCTCCATATGCAAAACACCACAAGCGCACAAACCAAGACGCAAAAACCAACACACAGTGTAAACATAAGCAAACAGATCTGTACAGTAATGAATATGAGTCTTCACATATGTGTTACAGACAATGGATAAACATAACTGTCACTGAAAAAAAAAAAAAATCTAGACACGCAGTATAAATAAACAGATATCTACACAACATAATAACACACACGCACGCACACACACACACACACACACTCCTCTGAGCTGACCCCATGAGCAGGGTAGGGCACAGTGTGATACTGGTTGCTTTTGGCAGAACACAGTAAGTCAAGCATGAGGGAGGTCACTCCAGTTTCACAGGGAAAAAAAGAAAAAAAAAAAAGGTTTCTCTTCTCCAAATGCTCCAACAATAACTGTGTGTGTTTGGCTTGGCCCTCCGCTCGAACCACAGAGCCGTCCAATGCGTGCTGAGGGAGATCTCTGATAGGCCTGCCCACACTGTGTAATGGTAGCCCTGTTCTGGGGCTGATGGAAAATGTAGTTGTAGAAAAGGGTGTGAGGAGACAAACTGCATGCAGTTCCACTCATCTGTGAGTTATGTTGGAGCCAGTGGGTTCAGCAGTTATAAAACACGGTATCGGCGTGTCCTAAAACAACCCATCAGGCATTCCAAAGCAAGGACAGCAAATGTAAGAGTTAGTATAAAATATGTGTGTGTGCGTGGGTGTGAAAGAGTACACTGGCCTCCCAGGCGACAGACAGAGCGTACGTGAGATGACTGCAACGTCTTTGCAGATGACGTGATGTACATATGTTCGCAGTTTACATTTGTCACCTGAAAAAGAAATGGAGGCCCAGATAAACAGCTAGGGAGAATGGCGGTTAGGAAAGGCAGGTCTGTGCGACCGTTTTGAATAAAAGCTCGTGCAAATGGAGGGTGAAACGGTGAAAAAAAAAAAGGGGGGGGGGGTCACTGACCCAGCAGCCTGTGTGTAATATCCCAAGTGTGTGTTCCCCCCTGGGGTAGAGGAGTTAGATTAGACAGAGCTGCTCTACAGCGGGCCTCTAATCGGCCCATATTAGCATAACAAAAGACAGCCAGAGCCTAGCTAATGCAGTGCTGAGACGCGCTGCGACACACGGCTCCATTATGGACAGGTTTTATCACAATTATCACGACCATCCCCACATCCACAGACTGGTGACAGGCAGGACAGGCAACAGGCTACGTGTGTGTGTGTGTGTGTGTGTGTGTGTGTGTGCGCACGCAAATACAATTGTGCATGTATGACTTTGTGTGTGTGTGTCTGTGTGTGTGTGTGTGTGTGTGTGAGAGAGAGAGAGACAGACAGACAGACAGAGAGAAACAGAGGTAACATTGGGATGTTTGTGCCTGTGTATGTGTCTACCCTAATTCACCTTATTTTTTGGTGTGTGCGTGTGTGGGTTGGGTCTGAATCTGTAGATTACATCTTTACAGTGGCAGAATATCATTTTGTCGTCTTTTTGCTGTCATTGTTTTTATGGAAAAGGACAGAGAGCTTTGCGAAGACACGCAAGATTGAGTGCACCTCATTCGCTGCCATACAAATCACACACCTCTTTTCACCCCAACCCTGCCTTCCTCTCGCACACACACACACACACACACACACACACACACACACACACACACAAACACAGACAGCCCCACCCTGACGACCCCCCAAAGCTCTTAGCCTGAGGCAACAGAAATAGGACCACATTAATTATTTTTTCCCTCCGCCATGATAACAATAAGCGCTGTTCAGGGATGCAAATAATATGATGATTCAGAAGTCAGATTATTATAATTAATAATGAATACCATGACACTCCATATAAAACACACCCATCAACCTAATGAGAATATACATCAGTTCATATCTGCCACTGCCCCTGCCTTGGTATATCCCTGTGCATCTGCACTCACCTTCACATAGTAACCGTATCACACCGCAAGCAGTCTGCTCCACTGGGTCCAGTCCTTTTCCTCTCGACTTCTTTTTTTTTTCTTTTAATTCTGGAAAAAAAACCCCACTCAAGTAATAAATAAGCCTGGCCCACAGTTGTCTTTCATTTGAAGTTTACCGCCTAGAAGTCAGTGACCCACACACAACACAGTCATACACTGCGGACCACACGACTTTCAACTTCTAATTATGTATGTTTTCTGCCTTGTTTTGTAGAAGCTAAGATTGGACCATAAATAGAAAAAAAAAACCTAACTAAAACAACTACACGTGTTTGACTTGCTGTTTGTTGTATTTCTTTTTGAAGAACTTAGCATAAGCCAAGTCTGACCTGCGTAACCTTCATATAGTGCTGCTCGTCTGATAAACCACCTTCCTAATTTCTGGTGACTTTGTGATAAGTGCCGTCCTCTGAAAAAGCAGCCGCGGAGACTTTGCCCCAGTCGCGGACCTGCGTGTATTCATGATTGCTTGTTAGCAATTGTGTGTCCGATGGTAATGAACTCCTTTGTGCCTTGTGATTGCTCCATCAATCAAAAATACAGAGCACTGATTGCCAGTGGTCCCATTCCTGATGCAGGAGGTAACAAAAGTAACACATGCACACATACACACACACACACACACACACATACACTCATGCACGCACACACAGGCACACACACACACAAATACACATACAAACTCAACATAATCACACGTTAGCAGCCTGGCTATTAAATACAGTGAAGGGAAAAGCTTGTAACCAAGGTTACCTTTCATGGAAAAATCACATGCCAAAATGTCATGCAAGCAAATAAAAAAAAAAGAAAGAAAGAAAAAAAAAAGAAAAGATTGCAGTAGGACGCATATAACCTACTGCAAGAGTAAATAGAACATGAATTCGTTCAAATGACCAGGAAATGGAAATATCTGCAGAGAACACAGATGCCTTCCCATCTTGATAAAGTGGTACAGTGAATGAGATGTGTGTGTATGTGCGTGTGTGTGTGTGTGCGTGTGTGTATACACATGAACAGCAGTTGTTGATGATTTTCACGACGTCAAGGTGGATGGATGCCAATCCACACATATAGGCAGCGGGAATCTAAACAATCATTTGATAGGACAGTCTTTTTATAGACAGTCCTGTAATCCCCAGAGGCAAACAGAGAGAAATAGCCCCAGTGCTGATGGTCAGCTCAACTGGCCCAGTGGGATGAACAAGGGGACGAGAACTCCACCTCTCCGTACACCATGGCTGGGTAATCTATGCAGTGAGTGGAGTTGATGTAGATCTGCCCCGAGGACACACAGACACTGTACCACTAAATAAGCCCCCTAACACACTGTCTGTGTGCGTGTGTGTTTTTGTATGTGTGTGTGTGTGAGAGAGAAATAGAAGGATAGGAAGAGAAAACAAGTCCAACCTTTAGGTTCATGAACTTATAACTTATTTTATGACCTCACACCTCATTTTGTTTGTACGGTTTTATATGTCAAGGTGAATTATCATTGTGTCGAGTTCCGCGATTACGAGACATATTTGTGTTTCTCTTTTAATCCAGACTCTTTTCTCACACATGTAGGCATGGGCACACACATGTTTAATCCAGACTCTCTCCTCACACACGTAGGCATGGGCACACACAGCCACAAATAAAGACATTTGACTTTGTATGTCCAGAAACAATGATTTCACACTCTTTAAATAACTCTACCAGCAGTTTTCTCTCTGAGTAATTTCTTTGACTGTTGTGTAAATCACACATCCTCCTGGAGGTGGTTGCATGACTCAGAATTGCCCTGAATAATTTACTTGAGAGGTGGGTGGGATTGCATGTCAACCAATTAGATTTCACAGTATCTAAAGGTGTGGTTGGATACCGCCCAATCAGCTGACAGGAAATGTGGGCTGAGTCAGATATGGCCCAGTCAGAATGGTCTGCGACGGTTTTAGAGCTAGGTGATAAGAAATGGGCTGATGTGACATAGTGATGACCCTTGTCTGTCTGGGGTGGGGGGGGGGGGGGGGTAGGGGGGGACCTCACCTCTGATCACCTCCTTTTCTCCTCTCTTTTTCATCACGCTACCAGACAAATGGATGAACACTACTACAGAAAATCACATGCCTTCAGAGGCAGAGGAAACAGATGGATGAGTGCGTGTGTCTGTGTGTGTGCGTGTGTGTGCGGGCGTGCGCGCGCGCGTGTGTAAAACACGGCTGTCGAAACATAGCAGACGGGCGCGGACGCACTGTCCTGTCCCCA
>NC_044506.1:14979450-14986950 GCF_902362185.1 Chanos chanos | reverse complement strand
AATAACAAACAGAATTCATTTACATTATCTAAACATTCAAAAGGGAGAAAGAGAAAATTAATACAAGCAAACAGTTTGCTGTGTTTAGTGATACAATCTTTCCTCTGCTCTCAGTTGCCAAAGCTTTATCAGCTTCTAGCCAAAAAGTTTTCAGCATGATTCATGGCCAATCTAAACAAACAGTGCATTTTAAGCAGTGTCATGAATTAGTGGTACAAGAGGACTTATTTGTTTAGTCACAGTCAGAGCAGGCGGGTGCTTCTCTCCAGATAACTAATCATTCTGCCTTTTAGCATGGGGCTTTTTACACCGCCTCCAATGGGGAGATGCAGGGTTCCAAATCCTATTAAACTAAAGCCAAATCTTAGTACCAGACTCACAGTCAAACACATATCAGGGCATATTCAAGAGAGGAAGTAATCTAAGCCCAGCACATGGAGAGCCAAACATGGAAATGGGACTCAATATAAAGGAAATTCCGCTTGTTTTGTGGTCCTGTTCAGTATCTCTCTTTCTCTCCCTCTTTATTTCCCTTATGCTTAAGTCAAAGACTCTTCACTCTTTTCCAACAGCTCTCTCTCCCCATCCATGCGGCTACCAAACAATGAGACGAGAGTGTCGCTCCAACAACATGTAGTGATTTAAAAAAAAATAAATAAAAAATGCAGAAATGGTGGAAGAAGGCCGTGCGGATTTGTCCTTGACGGTACCACCTCGCTTAAATCCCCTAACCCTCCTCCTGAGACTAGAGCTCCTTCATTAAAGCAAATCATCCTTCTATTGCCAATGCCACTGAATATCCAAGGACGCTTTCGCCTGCAGCCTCACAGCCCTTATTCCTTCCATTCACCCAGGAGTTTTTTCAAACCCCTTCCTCTCGCTAATTCTCTCTCTCTCTCTCTCTTTTCTTTTTCTCTCTTTTGCTCCCCAGTGATGTGTGGTTGAAGGAGGGAGCTTTATGGAGGGAGGCCAACAGATGTGCTTTCGCCGTCCCTTTGCAGCTGGTGCACATGACACTTGGCTGGCTGGCTGGCTGGGTGGGTGGGTGGGTGGGTGGATGGGGTGAGGGGGGGGTGGGTGGGGGGTGGCAGGGATGACGTGTGGCCGACATCTGGGGTGACATCATGTAAATATGACCGATACGGTGAGCGGAGGCCACGACGCCGCCGACATATGCCACCATATGGCTTGGGATATGAAGATCTCTCTCTCTCTCTCTCTGGGATAGGAAGATATCTCTCTCTTTCTCTCTCTCTCTCTCTCTCTCCCTGGGATATGAAAATCTTTCTCTCTCTGGGGGATGAAGACTCATTTTCTGAGAGACACAGAGGAGATGGTCATTCGGCTAGCAGCCATAGTCACAACGGTGACGCTAAGCCTGGGGGCAGGTTCAAACAAGGCTTTGTTGAAAATTGTTGTAATGGTAAATCCTGGAACTGAAGTGGTTTGATTCCTGGAGGAAGCAGTTATTTTACCAGTGGTAGGTCATATTAGCCTAGCACACTAGCAATGTTTGCAGTGTAGGGTGTTGTAGCAGGAGTTGTATTAAGATAATTACTAACAATGACAGAGATTGCTGTAGTAATAGCAGAAGCAGTGGTTGTAGAGGTGAGGGAAATAATAGTGATGGAGCACAGTGTAGTTGGAACAGTAGAAGGAGTAGAAAGAGCAGTAGCATGGAGAGTAGAAATAAAAGTAGTGACTTGTACAAATGATAGCAAGGCAGTAGGTGTATTCCAACTAGAAGTAAAAGTACAAGTTATGGTGATACCAATGGTATTTGTGCTCCGTCGCTGTATTGCCAGTAACAACGTTATTGGTGACACTGGTAACAATAGTAGCAATCGTAGCACTAGTGGTATTAGGTGTAGCTGTAGCAATGGAACAAGAGCAATACGCCATAACACTATGGATACTAGGTGAATAATAATATAATGTGATAATACTAGTAGCTGCATTGGCAGTATTAGCATATATTTTTATTATAAATACAACCCTCTGAGTTGTAAATAGTGCTCTTTACAGCCACAATGTTCAGTGCTCTAGTAGTTCTCGTGAACATAAAGGAACATTATGTGCAGTCTATTATTTAGCTGAGAGAACACCTCACAAACTGCAGGGCTCTGAATTTTTTTTTTTTTTTTTTGGCTCTCTGCTGCGACGCTGCTGCTTTCCTCTGTATCGGCTCTATCTGTTCGCCTCCATTGAAATGTGGACATTGATTTATTGGAAGGCTGCCTGCAGAAGTTCATTGGCAGATAGGTCGCTAATGAGGGGAGAAACGCCCGAAGCACTGCCAGCTTTGTGTGGATTTAGAGGATGAAAACATATTCAGGTGTCAATCTCCCCATGTATTAATAAAACCCACTGGAGATGGCTCATTGTTACAGCCCAGACCCATACCCACAGTGGCCGCTTGGGCAATACCATCTACCCTCTCTCTCTTTCTCTCTCTCTCTCTCTCTTAGACATGCTTTTGTGTTGTCACTGCACCTTCTCTCTTATAGTCTCTTTCTCTCCATCTCTCTCCTGAGAAAAGAGGAAGCAATCAGACCGATGATATTAGTGCTGCAGGCAAAAAAAAAAAAAAGAGAAGAGAGAGGCATAAGCTATAATGTCTCTCATTTTTTGCACCATGGATCCTCCTCATGCCTCCTTCACACAATGAGCACAGTGGGGTTCAGCAGAAGAAAGAGAGAAGAGGAGAAAAAAAAGAAGAGGAAGAAGAAGAAGAAAAGAAAAGCAGGAACATTAGCTCTCTGCGACAGTCCAGTCTGAATGACCCTCATCCACGTGCCATTCTTCCCACACACTCAACAGCGTGGAGAGAGAGAGAGAGAGAGAGAGAGAGAGAGAGAGTTTTTTTAATCAAACAATGGGGGGGGGGATTACACCAGCATGTATCACACTGAGTAATGACATTGCCAAGATAATACACACAGTGACTCTCTCTGACAGAGCAACACAACTGTATTTAGTTATTGTTCCATTAGCTTAGCTGTAGTCTGTGGGTAAGAAGATTGACAAATGGAATGTGGATTTAAAAAGAGGAAGGGAAGAATCGGTCGTTGAGTATGCTTTTACACAGAGCTTTACGCTGAAGCACAACTGTCTGACATTCACTGAGACGGCTCCTCTGTTATACGCGGTTTGTCACTGATGTTACCTGCGCCATTCACACGTAAAAGATATAAAAACACAATCCAAACCTTGCAGCGCGGGACGGTCATCATATCAGGACACTGAGATCAAACTGTTGTTTTAGAAGAAATATTACCTGTAGGAGAGAATAGCCTTTTAGATACAGCAGCAAAACAGAGCCGTGATTTGGCCAGGACTGGCCGTATTGGAAACTGGGATTTATTCATTTTCCTACACTAAGATGGGTTCTCTGTCTCGGGAATAGACTATCTTCAGTATCAGTGTGTCTCTCTTTTCACCATGTGGATGTTTTCTCATTGTCACAGTCATCCTCGCTGTGAACGATGATGTCCATTTCTAAATAAGGTAAAGAGTTGAGAAAAGAGGCAGAATCGCTGTATGAAAGCAGTTAAGAGGTTTGTCACAGTCCTGTGCTGTTGTTGGTTCTGGTTCTCATTAACAATCTATTTCACATTCAGTGCAAGATCCTCCACTGACCCTTTCCTCCTGAGACCTGGGTCAAGTGAAAGGAATTTCAGCTCCTTGGTTCTTACGTTTAGAGATGAAGCAATAGCCACCCTGTCGGCTATAATCAGGCCACATATTGCTTCCTTCTCCCATCACAACGCTTTCTCAATTTTTTCAACATTACAGTTGTTGTGGTAATTGTTGGTTGTATTAGTTGCATTATGAAGCTCACACAGTGAATATAATGGCAAAGTTTGGATTACAATTTGAAGTGATCATCCGTGGATCATCTGAGCCACATCATTTAGCTGGAACTGTCAGCTCCGCCTGTTGCCTGAGCCTCCATCATGTGCATAACAAGGCAAATTGATGGTGAAAATTGTTGATTAAATTTTTAGCACTAATGCACCAATTTACCAAAAAAACGAAACAAAAAAGAAAACGTTATTTTGTTCTCACATCAACATCTTAAAGAGATTTATGACCAGTATCTACCTGGAGAAAAAAAAAAGAAGAAGAGGGATAAATAGAAGACTACAGAACCCACCTAACATTATGTTCCAACAAATTTGCTGTAAAATGGCTGTTGTTGATCGCTAAAGAGTATCCCTCAAATGTTCTTTCAGGATGAAAATCCTGCGAAATAGCCCCATTTCACAAATGGCTAATACTTGACTGTGGGTCAGAACATCATGCTCTTTCAGTGAGTGCGGCTACTAAAAAGACAGCTTTATTTCAGAATGATCCAGTCAGAAGTCATGTTTTTTTCTGAGACACTCTTAAGAACTTTTGAATGGAGACTTTTTTTTTTTTTTTTTCTGTGACATTTGGACTTATGCTCCTTGACACCGAGGGCAGTAAGATGGATGAGTGTGTATGTTTGCATTTGTGCGTGTGTGTGTGTGTGTGTGTGTGTGTTGGGTTCAATTCAGGAGATTATATGCTGGTGGCACTTTTTGCTGACCGTTACCCAGGACCAATGTACAGGGGTCTTCAAAATGTATGACAGCAGAAAAACTCTTAGGGACGATGATTACTATTCTGTCCATGGTGACGGGGTGGGGTGTGCATCTTCCACTAATGGGCAAAAGGCTCTCTTCAAAGCCCAACAGTGGGGTTCAAACCATGGCAACAGTGGCGACGGTGGCCGGCGGTAACACGGGGGGAAGAAGCTGTCACTGTCGCCTCTGAAAAAAAAAAAAGGGGGTGCATTGCACAACAAAGGCAATTATCCTTTTTTAAGAACTAGCTACAGTCCTTGAGTCCAACACACTAATTGCCTGGAGATAGAAGAGAAAAGGGGAAAGAAGACAGGACATCGTTTAAAAAGAGAGGAGATGGGGCCGAGGGTGGGGGGGGGGGAGCGAGAAGGGGAGAGGAGTGGGTTATGAAGCTGATGTGGAGTATGAAATTATCTCTGGCCTCTGGCACACACACATACACACACAGCTTAGCTGTGACACAGACAGGAAACAGGCCGACCTCCCACACTCATATCGGGAGATGACAAGAGGCTGTCCGCTGTGGGACACAGGCCCCAGTCTACTGAGCATACTGAAAAGGTTAACACTGTCACTCTACCAAAACTCTCTCTCTCTCTCTCTCTCTCTCTCTCTCTCTCTCTCACACACACACACACACACGCACACACGCACGTTCTCCAAGAGCAGAACAAGGGAACACATGCCTGAGCAGAAACAAATGTCAAATTAAAAAGCTGAGGGAAAAAGAAGCGTTGGATGGATCCAGAGAAGGAGGAAAAAGTGAAGGATAATCTGTTGTTTCTAAATCCATATCAGAAAAATGCTTTCAAAACATTTGGCACAGACGGAAAAGAAAGGAGCATATTTAGATAGCGTCTGCCCCAATACACAGTTCACACACACACACACACACACACACACACACACACACACACACATACGCTCACACACACTCATACATTCTGGAACGTCCAAAGAAAAAGAAAAAAAAATCCTGGCAACGGAGAGCTTTTTTTAGAGCACATTTTTCATTTTCTTGACATAGGGGATGTAAAGTTGTTTTCACCCTGACGTTGTTTGTGGAATACGATTGGCTGGAATGTTGCTAGCCAAAATTTCTGCTCACTCTGGCAACAACCGCGCATCAGTCCCCCCAGTGAGGGGGGCTTTAGCGCCTGATTGGCTCTTTCACTGTGCCCACCTTTTCATATCGCTCTACCATCCAATGTGCTAATTTATTCTGAGTGTGTCACACTCCTGTCTGAAGTGTGTGCCTCACGCTGCCTCGCCACTTTGGCATCTGCCTCACACACCACAGTGGAGGGTGGTGAATAGGTGGTGTGTGTGTGTGTGTGTGTGTGTGTGTGTGTGTGTGTGTGTGTGTGTATGTGTTATAGAGGAAGTGAATGAATTAACTGTGTCTGTGAGTGTGTGCTGATGGAGTGAAATAGTAAATGTGTCAGTGCCAGTCTGTGTGTGTGTGTTTGTGTGTGTGTGTGAGTGTGTGTGCGTGTGTGTGTGTGTCTGTGTGTGTGTGTGTGTGTGTGTGTGTGTGTGTGTGTGTGTGTGTGTGTGTGTGTTTGTATGTGCTCCCAGTAGGATGTCTGTACATGTGTGTTTACGTGTTTCTGTTTTTTGAGGGGCACAGGAGAACCAAAGTTATTTGTTGACAAAAAAATGAAAAACTCCAATTGTTTATCAAGTCAATGTTCAAGTAATTAAAAAAAAAAATCACTTACTATTAAGTATATACATCTCTGCTCGGGAGAAATGGCTGAATGCTTTTATGCTGTTCAGATGGAACACACATGAATGTAAAGACATTAACAATCCATGTCAAAAACATGAGGAGTGCTCCTCAGGAGTCCAGATCACTCAGAGAAAAACACAACGCTGGAACCATGCCAAATACTGCCTCTTTCTCTCTCTCTCTCTCTCTCTCTCTCTCTCTCTCTCTCTCTCTCTCTCTCTCTCTCTCTCTCTCTTTTCACACTACGCTGACAGACTACAGAGGATGTGACAAATCTATCACACAAAAAACATCAACTCTCTTATGTTAAAAGGAGCCTTGCAATGACTTCCCATTAAATTGAATTCAATCAATTCAATAACAAATCACCTATTGTTCAATCCCTGCTTTGAAACAGAAGGATTTTGAAGGTTAATACGAACTGGTGGCTGACCTTGCGTCTCACAGCGCGTCTGGCAGTGTTTGCTCCGTGGGCAGATCAATACAGTGCACCTGTAGGCCCATTTGAATAATCTGCTTAGCGAGATGGGGGATGTTATCAGAATGTGGTTAAGCCTGAATATTTTTCATGTCCTGACATACGTTAGGTTTCACGTGCCAAAATGGACACGACCTGCGTTCTCGTCGACGTTATCAACCTTTTACAACTCCGGCGAATACTTTTAAATGGTTTAGAACATACTTAAAGAACTCAGATAACAGGCAGAGTTGTCTGGAGACTGTAAACTGATCTGAGTGTTTAGAAAAGTCAGAGCTCTTGGGTGTTTGCATGAGTATCATCTGAAGGTGAAAAATAAGACCTAGTTAAGGTGGGGGGGTTAAGGGTATTGTCCAACATTGCTAAGTCATCAGAATTTGTGGTGTTGATTTGGATGATCTCTGTGACTACAAAGACAGAGTAGGAAAAACCACCACACATGGAAAAAACATGTGTTCTATTCTTATTCTGAATACTGTCCCATTTCTTTTTGAAGAGAAGTTTATAGAGTGTGTCCACATAGTCATGCACGCACATACACCCCCCCCCCCCCAACACACACACGCACGCACACACGCACGCACACACACACACACACACACACACTCACTCATATCGCATGTTCATCTTAGTCTTGCCTGTGTCATACAGTATAATACACTCAAATTGACTGAGAGGAG
>NC_044506.1:14971950-14974450 GCF_902362185.1 Chanos chanos | reverse complement strand
ATAAATATTAAGAGATGAATGTTGGGAAATCTGATAACTGTCAGGTGAAACAATATGTTTGCGCGTGCGTGTTTGCCTTGCTCAGACCTTAAGTAAATATTGAGCCTTGTAGGTTTTGAAGAAATGGAATGATGTAACATTAAAGACAGAGACTGAATCAGAGGGATGAGTGTTTTGGAAAGAATAAGAATTAGGCAGAAAGCTTAACGTGAGGGAGAGAGTAGTAGTTAAGACAAATCGTCGTGGAGGTTGAGTTTATATTTCCATTTAAATAGGTGATACTGGATATGTGTGTGTGTGTGTGTATAAGAGAGAGAGAAAGGCGTGAAAAGAAAGATACTGTAACTTCAGAAAGAGGTTGTGTAGTACCAATAAAACTGAGTCTCTCTGTCACTGTGTGTGTTTATACAGAGCGTGAGTGAAGCTGGAGCAGTTTGTAACACCACAGAGGAGAAGACCTCCACTGCGTTAGCATTGTTGTATTTTACCCATTCATCTGGAGCTCACAATGAAAGATCTGAAGCATTTGTGCTGTTCAGCAGCTGTTTGTTCTGAGCTTACACTACAGATGTTCAGATTCATCATAGCCAAGGACACAGTGCGCATCTGTTTGAACCAATCCTTAATGGGCAAATACGAGTGTCTCACTGACATTACGGTGAAGCTTTTGGTTTCTAAGGAGAGAGAAAAAGAGTGAGTACTTGGCGTTTGTTCACTGCTTGGCTGCGCCAGTATGTCTTTGTGCTCCTCGCTGGCCATCTGTGTAACGGCCCACAACGTGAGTAACTGGAACGGAGCACACTGGTGACTAGGACAGAGGGGCAGCTGGCTACTGGAGAGTTTCTGCCAAACCCCCTTCAACCATCCAAAATTGTTCTCACTCTATACTCCTATGGCTCTTTATTACCCCAACTCTATACCCCTCTGGCGTTCTTTCTCTTTCTTTCTTTCTTTTTTTCTTTCTTTCTTTCTTTCTGACTTTTCTTTTCCCAGTCTCTTTAATACCTCCATTCCCACTGAATTTTTCACTCCTAATTCAACTTTTTGACTCTTTTTGCCCCTTTACACATGTCTCCTCTCTCTCTCTCTCTCTCTCTCTCTGTGAGGGAGGTTGGCATGCAGTAAGGACATTGGAGGAATAGATGACTTGGCTTGTGATTGAAGCGTGGGGCGGAACGAGAATCACAAGCTCTCTTTCCTCTCTGGTGACAAATCAGGGAGCAGGTAAACAAGGTCGGCCAGAGCACGTTTTGGCAGAGGCCTCGGGGTGGGCGTGGTGTCTATGGACAGTGGCTGAATATATGCAAGGGCAGAACTGGGCATTCACAAACACAGAAGACTCAGTCTGGCCAGCTGGCCAACTCAGCTCAACGCAGAACAAGTCTACCTTTAACAAAACCGTGAATGGTACACACCACACATCCCACCTGCTTTGAATGAGGACGTGTTTCTTTGATGTTTTGTGATGAAATGACTTCTTCATCTTTCTATTTAGGCTGACAGCTGCTGCGCAAGTTGTGTTGTAGCGTAATGGTGTTTTGTTTGAAAAAAAATATATATGCATATATATATATATTTTTTTTTTTTTATAAATGTTATGTTTAGAGAATAACAAATCTGGAGTTGTTTTGAAGTACTACTGCATGAATCTGTAACACTAGCATTATGCTTTATTTATAACATGCAAAATACATTTACTTTAGACCCATTACAGACCAAAAATCAATTAAATCAAACATTTCCCAAAACATAAATACACCTTCCAAAGTATTGTCACTATTACTTCCAACAATTGCTTCTAGTAGTTTTGTGCAAGTTCCGCTTACATAAAGAACATTGCAGAGTGTTTGTAATGTACTGCGAGATCGGAGGACACATTTGGAAGAATATTAAACTGTTCTAACCTGATCTTCATAAACCTTTGATGTCATTTAGTCTGTTTAGACACTACCATCTTACCACAAAGATGCCACGTTTTCTTGTGAAGTTTTTTTTTTTTTTTTTTTTTTTTTTTTGCAATCAGATGACCATTTTTATGGATTTTTAGTGAAGCGTAGAACAAATTTAAAGTCAATAATGGAAATGCAAAAAAAAAAAAAATCTGTTTTGATGTTATTTCTTTTTTTTTTTTTTTTATCCCTATGCCACAGCTGGAGCACTAATGCTGTTTAGCTAACTCCAGGTGTTTAGGTTTGCGAATGGCTTTTTCTGGAAACTTCTCCACATAGGAAGTGAAGTCTATTTGTACATTTGGTTATTAGATCACTCCAACGTGCAATAAAGTTCTGTAATTTTCCAGCTACGACCTTTGAAAAACTGATGAAAAACTTATCCTCTGTCTGACGACACAGCAACTACTGCAGTCATTTGAAATGTATGAGTTACTGCCCTGTTTGTGGTTTATTAACTTTTAGGTCTTTTTTTTTTAAACACCTGATTTATGAGGGTCAACAAAAATTTGCCTGCTTTCGTTTTGAGTTTTCTGACTGTATCCATGGTA
>NC_044506.1:14924450-14966950 GCF_902362185.1 Chanos chanos | reverse complement strand
TCTGACTGGTCTCTGTTTCTCTTCGTCAATCAAAAAGGGGGGATGAAAGGAAAAGAAAAAAATGAGGAGTGTAACACCACACTGACTCATATATCCTATCACAATAATCATATCTGGCAAAAGACTGCAAGTTTATGACTTACTACAGATAGAGAAAAAAAGGAGCCAGAGTGTATGAGAATAAAAGAGACAAAGAGTGAAATAGAGGAGAAGTGGAGAAAGAGAGAGAGAAAGAGAGAGAAAGAGATAGACAGACAGACAGACAGACAGGCAGACAGAGTCCAAAAGGACTGTGTATGTGTGTGTGTGTGTATGTATGCGTGTGTAAGCACGTACATGCCTGGTGTGCACATAAGTGTGAAAGTGAATGAGTGTGCATCTGTGTCAACGCTGGATCATTTGGAATGGATTCTCCCTCCATGCTTTAGTCTCTGTAATGATTCGGTGCAGTGGTACTGAATCTAATTGGCCACCCAAACGACTATCCATTATCAGTGGATGTGCATATTGAGTCAGCTCTCCTACAGGGGACCTGAGATTGATCGAACAAATTTGAATCTTCCAAACCCACGTACGGAAGGCAGAGACCGCAGCTAGGAACATAGACCGGGTACATCAGCACACTCTCTAACCAGTCTCTTATAGTTCAGCACACCTATATCAATAAACAGCCTCAATCCAGAGACATCTTGTTCAGTGCTTCATGCTCTACAGTACAAGCACAGAATGGTAAACAACCAACTCGGCACCCGCTGTACACAATTTCAACATAAGGGCTTTCTAACCACGACAACAATTCACAGAGGAGTCTGGCCTTTTGCTTTTAATTCCAGCCTAAAATATTTATTCCTACCCTTTGAATATGAAATATGTGGTTTGCTTTTAACATATTTCTTTCTTTGACTCAGTGTGTGTGGGGCAAATGTGTTGTGCTTGTCTGAAGTGTTCTTTGTGGCTATTGATGAAGGGGGGGGGGGTGTCAGATGCGTCATTATAATCACATTAGACTGGTCTCCTGGTTCCTTACGATAACCTTCTGACCCATCCATCCACAGTCTCTGCTCCCCATCACGTCTGATCCACAGGGAACAAACAGCAGCCATGAATATCTGACCTTTTCACAGGAACAGCAACAATAAAACAGAGAGAGAGAGAGAGAGAGAGAGAGGGAGGGAGGGAGATAGAGAGAGATAGAGAGAGAGAGAAAGAAAGAGAGAGAGAGATTAATGAAACAGGAAAAAACAGGACACAAGAGAACAAAAAAAAAACAGACACAAGGAGAGAGAGAGAGAGAGAGAGAGAGAGAGGGAAAGAGTCTGTGTGTGTGTGTGTGTGTGTGTGTGTGTGTGTGTGTGTGTGTGCGTGTGTGTAAGATAGAGGAATCTGTCTGATTGGGAATATTATCGCTTCAGTTGCTTTATCACACTATTCTCTAGAGTCCAGTGCATCTGTCTCTCTTTCTCCAGAGTTTGTCATCACTCTGGTGTGTGTGTGTGTGTGTGTGTATGTGTGCGTGTGTGAGTGTGTGTGATTGAATGAGTGTGTGTGTGTGTGTGTGTGTGTGTGTGTGTGTGTGTGTGTGTGTGTGTGTGCGTGCGCGTGTGTGTGCGCGTGCATGCGTATGCGTGTGACATGTGGTTACTTTAGATAGAATGCAATTTGAGTAGGTTTAGGAGAAATATTGGACTGTGAGATGCAATCTCTCCTTCCCTCTCTCTGGAGAGAAGGCTGTTGAAGTTAAGTTGGAGAGCAGAAACTCTTTCACTGTAAAGTGTTTATAAGTAATCTAAGGTCTCAAACAAAACTGCATTTAGGTTTTTTACATTGCATGAGTGTGTGTATGTGTGTCTGCATGTGTGTATTTCCCCATTCCACTACATTTGTCTGTTCTAGCAAGTTCTTCAGTTAGGTATAAGGCAGTATAGAATAGAAGTGGCTCTCTAATATGAAAGATTATGCCACTGTATCCTACACACACACACACACACACACACACACACCCCGTACTGCACCTTATAGACATACTACCTCCCTCTCCACTCTTGTAGGTGGTGACATTTTTTTTGATAGGGCAGATACAGAGACAGAGAGCTTTCAACTGAGGGTCAAATATGTGCAAATACTTTCCATCTACTGTCATCTACTTCCCGCAATCAGCCATCTCCAACACACAATTATAATCAACCTTCTTCTCTGTCTGTGCTTGTCCCTCTGATCCTTACCGCTCTTCATCTACCACTCTGCTTCACTTTCTCAATGCCTGAGACAACAGCGAGAGGAAGAGGAGGTGGGGGGGGGGGGCAGTGAGAAAAGTGAGGAGAAAATGTTGAGAAATTGACCCATGTTTTATAAAATGTAAGAGAGAATGGATGAGGAGAAGAAGAAGGGGGGGGGGGCGAGAAAAAGGTGAGAAATGGGTGAGAAGATGAAAGTTTGAGGATTGAGATAAGACAGAAGGGATTCCTATCTCTTTGGTTCGTTTTGTTTTTTCTCCTTTCTCTTTCTCTCTGTCTCTCTCAGGCCATGCTTGTGATACGTGTCCAGATATGAGACGGGAGATGTTCCATTACTCTTCTGAACTCTATTGTCATGGTTCAATTTCCAGGTACTGTGTCCTGCCAGAACGTGTGTGTGCGTGTGTGTGTGTGGGGTGTGTGTGTGTGTGTGTTTGATATTTAGAAAAAAACTGGTGTAACACCATTGTAGCTTTCAGGAAAAACCACAGAACCCTCTCCTCTCGAGAGCACAAGGTGCACATATTCAGTGTTGATGTATCTTATTCTGAGACACATACTGTAACAGTAATGTAAAACTGACAAACTTTCCCTTTTTTTCCCCTGGCTCTCTTTCTTTCTCTCTCTCTCTCTCTCTCTCTCTCTCTCTCTCTCTCATTCTAAACTACTCTTGCCAGCAGCAATGTGTTGTTTACTAATCACAGGGGACTCTGTCTCTAGCAGAATGCTGACCGCAGCGATTTCATCCACAGGTTTTACAGAGCTGTGATTGGCCCGAGGTACAGCAGGAGAAAGAGAGAGAGAGAGAGAGAGAGAGAGAGAGAGAGAGAAAGAGAGAGAGAGAGAGAGAGAGAGAGAGAGATTCAGTCTCACGGATGTACGGAGGATTCAGAAGGCTGCATAAAAAGGACTGTAATTCTTGAAGGCAAACAGCAACAGAAATAACACAGATACAGGTGAAACATAGTGTAATGTGTGAGTAAGACAACGACTGCGGCTCCAGGCTACAGGGCGGCTGTGAGAGCTCTGGGCATTTACATGCGTTTACAGTATACAGAGAGACAAAGATTACAGAGAGACAAAGATTACGGCATACAGAGAGACAAAGATTACGGCATACAGAGAGACAAAGAGGGATTAAAAGTTTCTTTTTTTCTTTTTGCCACAGTGAAGAAAGAGAGCAGAAAATGTGGAGAGGAAATGTGCAGATGAAAGTATAGAGTTGTAAGGAGGAGAAAGAGATGGGAAGGGAAGGGGAAGCAATGCAATCTGTGCAGGTTAACAACTTCTTATTGACCCTGCAGACAAGGCTGCCTGTCTTCCATCTATCCCAGAGAACCAGAGAGAGAGGGAGGGAGAGAGAGAGAGAGAGAGAGAGAGAGAGAGAGAGATGGGTGGCAGAGAAAGAGCCAATAATCAAGAAACGAAAGTGAGAAAAGACAAAAAAAAAAGATAGGAAGAGAAAGCAACAGAAATGGCAAAACTAGGTCTATACCTTCATCTTCATGTCTCAGACACTATTTTATCTTTTTCTCCCCTGAGGAGAGCTTCCCATCATGGAGGGGAAAGAGAGGTACTGTCGGCCCCTGTCGAAAGACCATATGTTCACAATAACAGTCAAATTCTCACACAGATATCAGCCCTTCTCCATGCATATCAATTAGGCTTAATTAAGACCCCCCCCACCTACACACACACAAACAACATACACACAGACACACACAGACACACACACACACAAACACACACCTCCTTCCCTGTCCTCCAGCATCGTGTGAATAAGGAGCATCTTGTTCCAGTCGGGGACTGGAGGCAGACACCTCACACAGCTAATTGATATTCACATATTCCAGGACCACAGGTCTCTCTCCGGTCAACAGATGGTGCACATTTAACCCTCTGAATCTTACTGGAAAAACAACACTGTGTGTTTTCAATGCTTTCTCTACTCATTCTACACACCCTGTCTCTCTCTCATCGCTTTAAATTCCCAGTGATCTCAGCCACTCCCATTCCTACTGAACAATGTTCATTAGAGCCAACAAATACAGGATGTCAACTCTTACAATGAGAAAGTGACATCTTTTTACCTTTGTTAAAAGTGAAATGAAATGAGGAGAGATGGGACATGTGCTAAGGGCTGTGATAGGTTTAAAAAGTGGAGTGTAGAGAAGAGCTGCATGTGTGTGTGTGTGTGTGTGTGTGTGTGTGTACGTGTGTAAATGTGGGGCGTGAAAGCCTGTGACAGGTTGTGAGGAAGAGGATGTTTCAGAGCAGATCTGTGCTGTCTCAGTCAATCAGTGATTTAGGAACAGCAGCACCACCCTAATGATGGTACCCATTCCCAACAGGGAGCCTGTTGCCATAGTAACAGATGCAGCTAAGGTGGGATGCTCTCAGGCGCTAATAAGGTGTACGTGTGTGTCTATGGGTGGTTGTGGGTATGCGTGTGTAAGTGTGTGTGTGCGAGAGAGAGAGAGAGAGAGAGAGAGAGAGAGAGAGAGAGAGAGAGAAATAAAATGTTGCTCTTACTTTCAAGGGAAATCCCAAAGTGCTCCATCACCTCATAGCTTTTTCTGAATAGTCACATTCTGTTACTGAGCAATGTAGCAAACACACACAGACACACACACACACACACACACAAACACACACACACCAAACCAAAAACATACCACACTGAGCAACACCATCCAGACACTATGTCCTGTCTGAACGTGTTTGTGTGTGTGTGTGTGTGTGTGTGTGTGTGTGTGTGTGTGTGTCCATGCGTGTGTGCACATGAGATAATCAAGTAAAAGCAATCAACCTCAGTTGACATTATTCATTTTGGGAACTTTTTTCTTAATTCATAGACCAGCAAATCCATCAAAAATGTCCATTCAAATTATATTAAATGATGATTCTTTGACAAATATTTTACAGTTTGTAATTTTTCATTGAGGTGTGATACATGGGGGTTGTTAGCTTTAACAGTTCTGTAATATTTCAGATGTATAGGTGTATCAGTGGGTAGCAAACTAGCCAGTTGCCAAAAAGTAGTGTTCGAATAAAGCCTACAGAAAACTCACTAACAGCTTGTGGGTGCATCTATGGATCTGCACGGATCTGCATACATACACACACACACACACACACACACACACACAAGCACAAACAAATATACACATGTACACACTCATACTTCAAGGCCCCCACTATCATTTCAGTGTGTGATGGTCCCTGAGCCACTGACAGCGTACTGTGCAACTGCTGGGTTTTGACAGGAAGTCCAACAGCTGTCACAGGAAATGGGACCTCTCTCTCTCTCACTCACTCTCCACACACACACACACACACACACACACACACACACACACACAGAGAGAAGCACTCTGAGCCAGCCTCCAGCTTAGCTGCTCAGGCAGTGGCATTTGATAACAATGAGTAACAGCCCAACAATTACTCTAACTGTCTTAACAATTACTCTAACTGTCTAACAATTACTCTAAATGTCTAACAAGCTGATTTTGGGAGAGAAAATGAGATGTCTGCCTATTCCAAATAAACACGAGCCCTGGGCACACTTAAAAAAAGAGAAGAAGAAAAAAAGGGGAAAAAATATCCTTAAGGAGCATGAGAATAGAACAACTTTTTTTAACCACCTATATTGTGAGACAACAGCATTTCATTTCACCTAAACTGATAAAGTTTAACAAGTCAAGGGAAAAGTCTGACTGAGCGAAGTGTCTACACAATTAATTTGCTCTAAGTCATTTGCTTTGCTTTCATTAACTTGTTTTCATTTGTAACACCTAAAGCTGGCATTGTGGGAATGACATGAACTTAATGTGGGACATTAATGAAAGAAATTTAAAAAAAAAAAAAACTTTGGAAAGTTGTAGTTATTCTACTTTTGTCTCATTAAAGCAGTCAACACCAGGGTACTAACGAACCTTTTTTCCCCTTGTCTTTCTCTCAAATCATTTAGAAGGACCACAGTTAAATGTCAAAGTGAAAGAAAAAAATAACAAACCAGGTTAAATCAGGTAAGTACAAGACATTATACACACAGCTCTATGTGAATTCCAACTCGAGACTGCAAACCCAGTGAAAGAGTTTTTCCTTTTACCTCTGGTCCCATTAATCAACCAAATGAGATACCTGATAGATTAATCACATTAGTCTTCACAGAAGGGGAAGACAAGGAAGAGACAAATTACTTTTCCTGACTACACTTCATGATATAGGACAGTCTAATCTAATTAAGAGTATTCATTTGAAAATCATTTTTTTAACTCATAGACCAGTGAGTCCATCAAGCATGTCAATTTGTATGATATAAAACAATGACTCATTGAAAAATGTTTGAGTTTGTAATTTTCCAGTGAGGTGCGTCGTCACACGTGGAAGTAGTTGGTTTAAACAGGTTTGTAATATTTGACATGGATATGTGTAGGAAGTGGGAAGTAGGAAGTGTTTAGTCACAAATTGGATACATTTGGCCTGGAGTTCGCTTGGAAGGTCAGGGCACAAACCACAAATGTAGTCAGTTGACATCTCCCTGGACGTCAGCAACGACTAGGGAAGGAATTTGCCAGAATCTATGAAAGGCAGGCCAGGGGATGGCCATGGGTGGTTAAAGGGAGCTGTAGTTGACAATGTAGTGATTTTCTTCTATGTTGGGATCCAGTTGGTGGGAATATTCTGAAAATTCCTCCTCCCAAAATTATGTTTAGATGTCCTTAAAAATAGTCAGACATCATGCTAACAATAAAACTCAGCTGTAGCTTAATTGCTAGCTGTGTATACTCTGTTCTCAAAGCAGCACTTCTCTGGTCTTTGGCAATGTACCGAAGTCCAAAAAAATGCGACCAAAGAATCCAACTGAAGTTTCCACATCATCAATCCTTTGACAGTCGCAGGAAAACGTGCCTAGGCATACATGTCAGCACGTCGTTTGCACTGCGAGGGAAAAAGGGTTTGGAGCCCAAGAAGTGCCCAGAAACAGTTGGGCCAGAATAGGTCTCAGATCTGCTACAGGCTCCGGGTCTTTACGGAAAGAACCAGTGTGTATGTTTACACACCTGCCTTAAAGCAGCATTTATGGTTCTGGGAACAAGAGATGAACCGTGCCCTGACATATCCCAGCGTTTTACTGTTACTCTCTCTCTCTCTCTCTCTCTCTCTCTCTCACACACACACACGCAAACACACACAACTACCTCGGTCTCTTACAGACAAACACATTTCCTGAACGTGTCCACCCAAATCCAAACCTTGCAGCTGTGTCTTCAAATACTTGGCTTCATTTTTTATTTGTTCTTTTGAGCTTCCAAATGCCAAGTGAGTTAGCTTTCATACGATACTGTTGAAACTGTGACTAGCTCTGGGAACACCCTCTCCATCACTCTCTCGCTCTCACTCTCTTTTTCCCCTTCTCTTCTCTTCTCTTCTCTTCTCTTCTCTTCTCTTCTCTATTTTAAGTTCCTAAAACTCTGTGCTTTCAAGGTTGTGTGACTCCCCTGAGGAGTGTTAAAATGTACTTAAGAATGTGGAAATGAGTAGAGGACCCTGTCCTGAGAGGATGTGAACCACAGAGGGGATGTCCTATCTTTTTTTCAGGAGTTCAAAAGGAGCGGTGGGAAAAACCTAAGGCAGGGAGAACTCGCTCCTGTGTCCTTCCTTTTCGCTCCTCTGCTCCTCCTCAAGGACAAAGCCCTAGCTTCGTTCTCCCTCTTTTACGACACATCCCATTCAAACAAACGTTTAAAACATTAAACGTGCTTTGTCTGAAACGAGGCATGTTGTATTTGCGAGACTGTTCATTCATCTTGTGTGAGCCAAACCATCAGATTGCTACGCACAAAGTCAAGGTAACATTTTCAGCGCACCCAGGTATGCCCCGTTACACCAACAGAAGTGGGTTTGTTTCCAATGTATCGGGTTACTCTTATCTGTTTTCCCATCGAAATGCACTCATGCCCATCTCTTCGAGCCATCTGCGTCGAGATACCTCAGACGCACTTTCCCATCCCTCGGATTTGACCTCTGACCTTTGACCTGTGACCTTTGGAACAGCCATTAGCATCAGAGACAGGAGGTGTAACTGGAGACCCAAAGCATTAAACAAGGCCTGATTAGAGCATGACCTGTAAAGAGAGCAGGTAGCCTGACCTCTGGCCCGCTAATAAAATTAGCGCTTAGCAGCTTAGCATTGAGGTCAGCAAAAAGGTCAGGCGTGAAAGGGAGAACCTCTTATTATTAGAAGTTGGAGAACAAGCTCTGAGAGAACACCAAACACTAATGAGAAGCAGACCAAGGTACTATTTAAAACTGAAAAGTCTATGCCTCACCCCCCTCCCAAAAAAAAAGTACTACAACCACCTGACAGCCACAGGGTGTCATTAATGATAATGTAAGACCATAAAGTGGAGTATAGAAGACTGCGTATGACCTCCTGTTGGTTTGATCAGACCAGAGCCAGATGAGCTGAGGAGAGCCGGGAGGAGATTAGCACCACGCTCGCTTATTACTGAGACATGAAGTTCATATGACTGAGTGGGCTTAAGAACCAGTCAGTTAGACCATGGAAATAAAACATAAAATTATGGAGTTTTTAAAGCACAGCTCTGTTGGATACTGTATAATCCCTTAGCTATGTTTCATCAAATGGGCTTACCCGTTAGAAATGGAATGTGAACTAAAAAAGGTAAAACAAAGTGGAAGTGTATTCCCTCTGCAAGGTCCTTGAAGATAAATGACTACAGGAAAACCTCTCTTCTCTCATCAAGTTTTCCCTTTCTTTCTTTTTTTCTGTATGAACATTACTGTATGTCTGAGTCTACATACACAGCTATACAATTAAGAATGAGTCCTTGTGCGACACTGAGCTATGAGTCACAGTTCTGACACCAGCAGAATCTTTGGACATGTCTGTGCTTTATCTCTGCCCTGAAGGGCCTGACTAACATCCTGCTCAGATAAACAACTGCCACCTAGAGCCAGGCTTCTGCTGTCAATGCACACTCAGCCCTGGCTAGGCACACTGTTTGACTCAACAGGTCAGTCACGTAAGTAAGAGAACAGTAATCCGTCTGTGTGTGTGTGTGTGCGTGTGAGAGAGAGAGAGAGAAAGAGAGAGAGTTTGAAATATATGTACATATATTTTGGTAAGTGCTGGGGTGTCTGAAACTACCTTCACCTTCACCTCCTCTCTCTCTCTCTCTCTCTCTCTCTCCACTGACTAACTACACAAACAAACTGTGCTGTGACTCCCCTTTTCTCTCTCTCTCTCTCTCTCTCTCTCTCTCTCTCTCTCTCTCTTTCTTTCTACCTCCCACTCTCTTAATATAATGAGCTCACCTTCAGATTCCTCCAGCACAAACAAAGCTTGAACTCATCCACTCCTAAACTTCCTCTGACTACCGTGGTAATGCAGTCTTAAGGCCGCAGGAGGATTTCTTCTGCACCAACACAAACATTCACATGAAAGGAGAGGGAAACACACACACTCATGCAATCACACACACACACACACGCAATCACACAGACACACACAATCACACACACACACACTCACACACACGCACATGCACACAAACATATCTGCACTCACACAGAGAATCATAACACTGCAGGCGGCAGTAAGAAAAACATCTTGAAGAAGAAGAGGAGAAAGGCCATGTAACACAACTTGCTGCTCTTGTGAGTGCAAGTCATCCACAACTTGGCTATTGGTATTTCTGTTTTCTTACAGTCAATTCAAACTTTGGAACGAGGCATGTGATTATATCTGCAGATGATTATGGTAATTATGCTTTCATCACACTGTGTACTGAGTTAGGTACCAGGCAATGTATTTGATTTGTCCTGAGTCTGCCTTGAACTGTTGACCCAGGGGTCCGGAGATGGATGGCTTAGCGAGTGAGCTAAAGGATCAGATCGATACCACTGGTGTCAGGAGGTCTTTTTGAGGGACGAAGGTATACCCACACCATTGTCCTTAATTGATTCACCTCTGCTAGGCTAACAAGACGATACTCTCTAAGTGTAAGCGTGTTTTCCGCCCCACATCAGAACGTAGCACAAACAAGCGCTCTGCAGAAGTCATTTTAGCCTCACTGTAGTGTACATTGCTGCATCTTGCTGTGTCTTGATAGTAGTTTCTTTTTTTTTTTTTTTTCTTTTTTTTTTTTTTTTGTGGTGGGAAAGTTTCCCCTGTGCAAATATTTATGACATGAACCTATCGAACCGTCGTGAAGTAAAAAAAGAAAAGACAAAAAAAGAAAAAAAAACACTTACAAGGCTGCTAAAGGCTGCTTGCACCTGGAAACAGTTTCTCAAAGCACCGATTTCAAAACAAGGTCAACAGCCCTCTCAAAGTGCGTCTACCTGTCCCAGTCTGTGCTTTTTAAGCCTGTCTTACTGTTTCCTCAGGTCAGAGCCACCTGCGGACTACCTTCTCTCTACAACACAAGCCTTTGTTTGGGTCACAGTCTCTCCTCTTATCAGATGCATGAGGTTTGACCCTTTGTTAGGTAAGCGTATCACGTGCTATACCACAAGGCACAGGTGTGTGGGGGGGGGGGGGGGCGGCATTCAAAACAGTAAACTATTAGTTCAGACACTGCTCTGGCCTGTTTTGTTCTATTTCCTATGAAAAACTTTGATTGGAGGGAAAACAGGTGGCAGCTGTAAATTCCACATCTATTCTAATTTTAGTAGGAGCTTAAAGTTTTTTATACCGATGACATCTGACCTCATTAAAAGAATCATGGGGAATTTAGGAATCGTTCAAGTCATGATTCATAGTTGGGGGGGGGGGGGGGTGTTTGTATGTGCGTGTGTGTGTGTGTGTGTGTGTGTGTGTGTGTGTGTGTGTGTGGTGAGGGGTGGGGGGGTGGGCTGACATTCATTACCCTGGAAAAACAAAACAGAAGGAAAAAAAAACAGAAGACATTTGAAAGTGATGTAGGAGTGTGCGTTCATATTCTGTGCATGTCCTGTTTACATAAGACCACTTCGGAGTACATTTTGACCTTATTTGTTTTTTTGTTTTTTTTTTTATCCAACACATGGAACTCCCCTCGTCCCTGAAACATCCCCTTCTCCCCAACAACACGATGTGGCGTGAAGAACGAAAAAAGAAAGGAAGAGAGAGACGTCTGCACCTATTTTAGGCCCTTGTTTGACGTGGTGAAGATTATATCAATTCAATTAGATAAGCACAGCTGCTTGTGTTACACAGATACCATTTCTCCTAGTCTTTTCTTGCTCTATCCTCTTCTTGAAAAAACCAAAAAAAAAAACAGAAGAGAAAAGGCCTGCTCATTAAGGGTCCTTGCGTCACGCATAAGCTAGTTGTCCACTGGACTGCCTGAGTGATGAACCCGCGGCGGTAATTGCAGACAGGAGAGAGGAGAAAGGAGTGGACGTGACTAGACAGGAATAGAGAGGAAGACAGACAGAGATGGAGGGAGGGGGAAAAAAACAGAGTGATGCGGAGAAATCTCATTCACTGTGAACGTGGCCTCAGGTGAACCATGTGTACAGTTGCATTGGCAGCTTCTTATCAGGCTTTCCTGAGAGGAAGCAGAGGAGAGAGAGAGAGAGAGAGAGAGAGAAAGAGGAGGAGTGATTGGCCTTTCGGGCCCTGCAGAGAGGGTGGAGGCTGGACTACGGGAGGGTGCAGTTGAGGGTGGAGGCTGCTCCACAGCTCTGATGAAGCCAGTCAACTAGGGTCACTGCAGCAGCACAGAGTTGGACAGAGAGAGGAGGGGTGCATTACAGAGAAAGAGTGAGCTTAGGTCAAGGATTGTGGGAGGGTTTTTAAAGTTCTAATGGAGGAGGGGTGGTGAGAGAGAGAGAGAGAGAGAGAGAGAGAGAGAGAGAGAGAGAGAGAGAGAAACAACACAACACAGGCTATGGCTGAGTCATAACAGAAAGAGAGACAGGCGAAGATAGACAGAGACTGAAAGGGAGACATAGAGAGAAAGGTAGAGAGAAACAGAGAGCACAGAGCCACAGTGACAGACTGAGAGAGAGAGAGAGAGAGAGAGAGAGAGAGAGAGAAGAGGAGTCACAGCATAGTTTGTTTGTGCAGTTAGTCAGTGTAGACTACTGGTTGTCTGAAGTGTTTGGATTTTTTTTCTTTTCTTTCTTTTTTTTTGTTCCAGAGAACCCATGTACCTCACTCATCTCTGTGGCATTCGCCTGCATACCGGAGCCATACAAGAACAATATCTACAAGATCTACCATCCTACACATACCATCCTCCCCAGTCACATTATAGTCTCTACCGCAGTGGACAACACACAAGCTCATGTTTTTCTGTTTGTTTCCATTGTACCATTTCTTCGATGGTTCATCATGGGTTCATTAAGGTCAACCATATCTCTCTAGGAGAGAGTATAATTTTCAAATGTCCTGTCTCAAAGCCATTGTGATCGTGCTAACAGCATAGCCAAGATAGCAGGCAACACCCTACAAAACCCCTAAAACTTCCTGGAAAAGTATGGAAAATTTTGAAAAAGAAAGTTAAAATTGATATAAATAAATATAAATATGATTTAAAATATATTCTGTTAGATAAATAAATATTAGATTTAAAAGAGAAAAACAATATTTGGTGGTGGTGAGTTAGCTTATGTGTTTTGCATACTTAGTGTCAGTTTCAGGCTTTACCGGTTGATTTGGGAATTGACAGTGTGTAAAGACAAAAACGTTTCTGAAAATATGTCCATTGTCAAATAACGTGAAATGTGTCCCAGAATGAGACTTCTATGCAGAGTTAGCGTGCTGTGAAATTAGCGAAACGTCACTCACACACACACTTGTTAGCCTGGAGGAGAAAAAGATGGAGGTAGTGACTCGGGACCGTGTCTGAGGAGAACAACTCGTCAAAAGGCTCATTTTCTTCATCCATTGTGCTCTTTCTTTCTGTCTTTGTCATCTTTCTTTCTTTCTTTCTTTTGGCTTTTTAGCCACTCATCAAGTCAGCCAAAAAGCCAGGCGAAGGATTTTGTGAAGAACGATTTAAAAAAAAAAAAAAACCACACACACACACAGAAAAGCTTAAGAAGACAGACACTTTCACCAGCGAAGCAGGATATCAATAGGTCATAGACTCAGGTGAATAAGCATTTGAAAAGAGAGATCAATGAAAGATGAGAGAAGAGTTAAAAGAGAGATGGCTAAGATAGAGGAACCAAAACAAACATTGCCCCCAAAAGCACTTTCTTTTATGACTGTCAGGTTGGATGACAGTGTTTGTAGTCCAGGTTTCAGGACAATGTTCTCATTCCTTATCAAAGACTCAGACAGACCTGTGTACATTGCTCTTATGACTAATGCCGACACTTCAATGACAGACGAGTGAGCTCCTAAAAGTCTTTGTATCTTTCTCTTTCTCTCTCTCTCTCTCTCTCCCTCTTTCTCTCTCTCTCTCTTTTTCTCGCTCTCCCTCTATGCCTGTTTATCTGATCTGGGAATCATTTTCAGACTCTGTGATTGCAACATTTAGGACATAAAAAGAAAGCTTGTGTAGATTACTCATCTTGGTGTGTGTGCGCGTGCGTGCGTGCGTGTGTGTGTGAGTGTTTTATCTGTGACAGCTGCTCCAGAGGCTGTTTGAATAGTGCGTCTCCTTTCTCAGCTCTCTGAAAGGCAGGTCAGGTGTTTGAATGGGGCAGGGAGAGAAGAGAACTCTGCCACATCTCATTGGTTAGTTCTGGTGCTCTCTGGTCTTTTTTCGCTCCTACAGGGGGAGATTTAGAAGAGTGGTGAGTCAGGGGATATAAGGTTAAACACACTAAAACACACACAAAAACACACACACACACCCTTAGGGCTAGCAGCTGTTATGACACAAGGGCAAGCGTACTTGAGCCCTAAACTTCTGCCATCCCTCATCAACTTCATGAGAAATTAAAGGAGAGAGAAAGAGAGAGACAGAGGGTGGAAGGGTACAAAGAGAGCTAGAGAGAGAGAGCGGGAGAGAGAGGGGGAGAGAGAGAGAGAGAGAGAGAGAGAGAGAGAGAAACAGGACAGTCGGAGAGAGGAAAAGGGTGAATGAGTGCACTTCTTGCTCAAAGAGATCATCATCAGTTTGACTCATGTTTACCCAAAAGGAACAGGGCCCGCCATCGTCCTGAACCAATGCAGCTTATATAACCCTCAAACAAGATCTTTTGTGACTGCCGTAGAAATCCAGCAAGGATTACAAGGCCGAGCATAGATCTGTCCTTAAAGAAAAAGAAAAAGAAAAGAAAAGAACTGAAACTCATGCAAAAATACCGATCGTGGTATCCAGTCTCACATAACTCAGAGAGTGGGTGGTGAAACTCAGTAAACAGAGACACTTAGCATAACATAAAGATAAATAACATTACCCAGTACTCTTGGATGAAACCCTCCAGCTACTGGGTTTTTGGTTTTTGTCTCTGATGAAGAAGCAGTGTGTGGGAGGTCGTGTTTGGTGTCATTTCTCTCTAAATGGGATGGAGGACAGACAAAAAAAAAGAAAAGAAGTTGAAAGAGAACAAAAAAAAAAAAAAAAGAAAACAGGTGTCTCGGTTTCTCTGAGCGCGCCTCTGAGCAAGCAACGGGATAAAGGGGTGCATTATGGGTAAAACGAGTTCTGCGAGTGATCCTGAGTCATGCTCTCATATGACAGAAGGAGTCATCTCACTGACAGTTGAGCTGCCGGAGTTTTTTTGTAAAGACAGATGCAGAAGGGAACAACACGACACCCCTCGTCTTGTAACGGCATTGAATAACTTCGCCATCCAACACAAACACTTTGTACCTTGGAGACAGTCTCTGATTAAAGCGTTTGTTCTCTGTTCTTTCAGAGCGGAAGTCAGAAAGAGGCTTAGCAAACAATATTTGAAAAGTCGTGCAACCTTGTTTTACGCTCCTTTCGTATCAAATCTTTAACGTTGACTTTCCACTTTTTAATGTCTTTGAACCAAAATCTATTCCTGTATTTGAGGCATGTTTCTTCCACTAAAGGCCTCAGCAGCAAGCCCTAACCCACGCTTATGGAAAGACTGTTTTACTGTGTGTGGGAAACAGAGTCCAACTGTAAACATTTCTGTCAATCAATGTTGGTTCCAGGAACATTAACCAGTTGGTTTTCATATCTCTGTCGTGGAAGACAATGGAAATGCGTGTTTTCCTCCATTCCGCAGACATTAATCCCTATGTTGGATTAAGGGATAAATTTATTCCCTCCAAATCTGCAGAGGTATAAGCTGGGAGATGAGCAGCACTATAAGGCATATGAACAGGTAGGTGTAGCATTGCTATGACAACAACAGCCCACATACCAGCTTTGTCACTGGTGTGGTGATGGGAAGTATACATTGCTTCGCCAAGACTGAGAGTCTAAAACAGTCATCAGGTGTCACTGATTAAATATTTGGTAACTGTGTTTTTGTCAAGGTGAGTGAGATAGAGAGACAGAGAGGGAATAAAACACATGTTAAGCCTTTCTCTGTGTCATGTCTCTGTTCCCTGCTTAAGACTTTGGTGGAAGGGTTTTGTTTAGTTCAAAAACTGCCATTCAGTTCATGGGTTTGAATTTGAACTGAACAAACCATGCTCTATTGGAATTCAATTCCAATTTGAATTCAAGTTTGAGTGACAGGAAGTTAATTTAATTCACTGAAAATCAAACAAATTCCCACCAATCAGTTTGACAAATCACTCACTGCCAAAGGCCCAGATGCAGAGATGGGAATCAATCCCAAACTCCTGAATCAAGCATAGCTCTGCCTCATAGATTGTAAGCAGATATAAGCAGAGATATGTTTGGAGAAAGAACAGTGAAAAACAACTGATCTCGTCCCTCAGCCTGGAACGGAATGAACCTTCTGCTCGTTCCACTTCAAAACACAAGTGTTTATAAACAGAAACCGCTTCTCTCTCTCTCTCTCTCTCTCTCTCTCTCTCTCTCTCTCCTCGCTTTCATTTACCTTATCCAGAACTTTTACCCTCCTTGGCAAATTTCAATACAGCTGTTGTTTTGGGAGTTGTTTCCAAGTCTATCATTTCATCAAGAAAGGAGAGAGAGAGGGAGAGAGAGAGAGAGAGAGAAGGAGGGGGAGAGAGAGAGAGAGAGAGAAAGAGAGAGGGAGAGAGAGAGAGACAGAGAGAGAGCGAGAAAGAAAGAGAGAGAGAGAGAGAGAGAGAGAGAGACAGAGAGAGAGAGAGAGAGAGAGACAGAGAGAGGAGTGGAGAATGGGGAAAAGTAATAAAGAGAGTTCATTTCAGTTCATCCACAAAGAGACATGAGGACCGAATGAACCACCGAGCAGAATGAGCCAGGGAGTGCGAGAGGGCTGAATAGAAACATCTATACTGAAATTGTTAGAGAGGATGAAAAAAGAAAGAGAGGGGGAAAGGGAACAGATTGGTTGGTGTAGGAGGACAGATCTTGACAGGAGTTGAGGAACACACCGGTATGGGTGTCTGGCTCCTGATATGGGGTCTGAATAGATTTGTCTTTTCACTATCCAGTCCCATTATTCCAGAATCTTCTATCTTTTTCTTTTTTTCTTCTTTTTTTTTTTTTTTAAAAGAAGATCCCATCCAACACTAGTAGCCAATGCTTTTTTTATCCTTAATCTAACCCATTCATATCCTCATTTTACCCCCAAACACATTGGCTTTTATTATCTATACGTTATCTCTGAAAGAGCATGGACCAATGCATGGCATTTTTAACTGCTTCAGGTCTTTCTACATGTCCTTCATGAAGTGCATTCAAATGTTCATAGAGCGAAACAAAACACCCTGATTTCCCAACACCGCAGGTCAAACAGACAAATTAAGCTCACCACACCGTATCGGTCTGAAAAACATCAAGTCCAAAAAAAAAAAAAAAAAAAATCCTTCATTGACCCATATCTTCAGACTCAGCATTCCCAAGAGCGGAGGCAATTTGCTCTTCTCAGGTCCGCACTCCGAGACGTTCCCGTCCCATTCCCGATCCCACTGAGGCTCATCACCTCTGCTCTCCGGGAAGCCCGGGATCCCGTGTCAGAAGCGGGGCCTGTTCCGATATGCCAGGTCTGGCTAGAGGAGGCTTGGAGAACTCAGCGGGAAGGGGGAGGGGGGCTATTTGTGCTGGAGCTCAACAGGAGACGAGCAGCACTGGCAGGAGGGTAATGAACACAGCCTACAGGGAGAGATGGACTGGCAGGAGGGGGTCAAAGGATTTTTTTTTTTTTTTTAGAAAAAAGGGAGATGATATCATCTTAGAGTAAGCCACTCTAACAGACAAGGGGGACGCCAGATTTGAACCCTCTTAAGGTTGAACCCCCGCATTCTGTCGCTGAACACAGCAATTTCGTTTTTCCTTTTCCAAAGGAACATATGGTATTTGAAAGTTTTCGACACTGGCTGAGCTCTACTTGAAAGCTCAGTGTGCAATTTTAGAGTACACGCACATACACGCACACACACACACACACACACACACACACACAAACTGAGATACCATGTCCTTACAAACCACAAATGACACACAACTGACACACACAGGCAGCCAGAGACAAACAAAGAGCCCACACACACAAACGCAGAAAGTCTTGAGGTCTCAAAAGCGTTGGTTAGCGATAGTCCTCCAGGGTCAAGGTTCAGCACAGGCTGAGCTGTTTCAGCATTTGCCTGAGGGCAAACATCTGCAGCAAGAGCAGAGCTGATTTTTTGGAAAACTTCACAGGGGAGATAAAACGGGTCACAGTGATCTACAGAAGGACAAAGTCTCCAAGTAGTGAATCATGAAAGGAGAAAGGGAGGGGATAGAGACAGAGAGAGGGGGGGAGTGAGAGAGAGAGAGAAGGTGGGGTAGAGGGGAAGTGAGAAAGAGCGAGAGAGAGAGAGAGAGAGAGGTGGAAGAGAGAGAGAGAGAGTCGGGGTGAGAGAGAAAAAAGAAAGAGTGTGTAGGTGTGCATATACATGCAAGTATCTTTGTTAGAGTTGGATCATTCTGAATGCATTCCTCTTCCTTTCTTATATAGATCTAGAGTTTATACCACTCAACCGACCGCTCACTTGCGGGCTGCTGCTACACACACACACACACACAGACACACCAACCACACACACATACACACACACACACACACATGTCCATGCCCAAATGGCGACCGTAGCAACGCCTGACTCCGACATCCTCCTCTGAAAAGACAAGTGACGTGTCCGGACTTGACTTTTGTGATTTTATCGCTCTCCTGTGTGACACGCTACAGTACATGAGATTTATGACTTGACCGATCTGCGCTAGGACTGCCGCCGATACATCCGCCGCATTGGCTCAGACTCGCTGAGCTCACGCACGGCAGAGAGCGGACTAAATGGTCTTATTGTATTAGGCTAGGCACTGCGCTGCCCCTCTCAGTGTGCGCTGTGCGTTTGTAATCTGATATTCTCTTTAAGTGTGAAGTGCGTACCGTGAGGCTCGAGCGCTTTTAGCACCACGACGCTGAAAAATGTCAGCTCTGTAACACAAAAAAAAAAAAAAAAAAACGCCACGAGGGGTTATGTCAATCAACTCTGAGAACCAAGGTAGACTACTCAGAATAATTTATATGTGTGTGGAATTATTCTGCACTGAAAACATTCTTCAAACACACACACACACACACACACTTATACACCTTTCAATGCACCAACAAACAGACGGTGAGGTAAGAGAAACTACCAGAAGTATTAACAGGCTCACTGCAGCACAATGTGCAGACAGCTATCACCACTCCAAAGCACACAGAATTCCTTTTTATCTGTGCTGCTATAGATCTGCACACACAGACACACACACACACACACACGCACGCACAGATGCACACACACAGAATGTATAGACTCTTATTTACACTTTGACAGCCATCCAAGTTCTCAAGGATGCAGTGTGAACTTTGTGAAGATGAGTCTGTGATTTCAGTGTCCCACTGGTGTGTGCATGTGTGTACACGTGTGAAGACACACAACAGCTGAAAAGCAAGCAAAAGGCATTGCTTGAAGCAGCGCAAATGTCCCACCTTTAAACAGCTAATATTTATGGACAGCATTACACAATTCCATACGATGAATGACATTTTTAGATAGCACAGCGGCACAAAATAAACCTCGCCTAGTTCCAAAAACACGCTCATTTAACAGTGTTTACGCTTTGAAAATTCATATTTTTTGTTCTGTGGTTTAGACCTAGGGGCTAATGATTTGAGTTAGCCCTACAAGAGAGACAAAGCGTGGAAAAGTAGGCCAGATAAACACTGTTGCACCAATAACACGTCCCATTACATCACCTCCATACATAATGTCATTTAAGGTTGTGGCGGCATCCTGTTTGTGTCTTCATCCCACGTGGTTGTGCTATTATAAAGCAAACTGGCTCAAGCAGAGATTTTCCATTCAAATGTCAAATGCGAACACTTCTTTTCCGTGTCTGGCATTTGTCATGCCAATTTTGGTGCAACTATAGAACATAAAAGGATACATCACATCCAAAGAAAACAACCATTAATTCAACAGGTCTACATGTTGCAGACTATAGAGGAATGAAAATAATTTAAAAAGAAAACAGCTAAGTTCTTTATTTGAGCAAATGTGAATTAATAGCTACTGGGGAAATGCTTTTTTTTGACTTATCAGATGAGCTCAGACAATTCCTCTGGGGCAAGAGAGAGAGAGAGAGAGAGAGAGAGAGAGGGAGGGAGGGAGGGAGGGAGGGAGGGAGGGAGGGAGGGAGGGAGAGAGAGTGTGTGCGAGAGAGAGAGAGAGAGGGACAGAGAGAGAGAGAAGGAGTGAGGGACAGAGAGAGAGAGAGAGAGAGAGAAAAAAGAGAGAAAGAGAGAGAGGGACAGAGAGAGAGAGAGAAGGAGTGACAGACTGAGAGAGACAGTGAGAGCAGGAGATGTCTGAGGCCTGAGAGTTTGGCAGTGGTTACATTCTAGTCATTATTAGATCTGCTTTTTTGGCCTCCCCCCTGTGTCCAATGCCAAAATTAGAATTAGGATGCATTCTCAGCAGTTAATGTTGGACAGTCCTATATGCATTTAAGGGAAAACTTACTCCAGTTATGTTCTTATCCTTTGTTTAAAAAAGTGTTGTTTTTTTTAAGCGCGATGGAAATTTACAGATGTAATTAAAACAATAGTTGTGACATATTCAGAACAGATTAATGTCTGTTTGAAGAACAACTGTTTCATTAATTATCGTGGCCAGTACAGAAAAGTCAGAACTTCAGGAAACCATTAAAATCTTTTAAAAAGATGAGGTATCAGAAAAAGAGAGCATGAAGAAACAGAGTGAAGAAGTCACCGGATGGATGAGACAGTTTTACTGGGTTCACGGCACATGAGGAAATCTGGTTTTGATTGGAATCTGCGGCAAAGTCCATGTGTGTCGTTTGCTATTTCTATCTCTCCACAGAACAATGGTGCTTTGATGAGGAGCAGCAAGTTTCTCCCTCTCTCTCTCTTTCTCTCTCTTTCTCTCTCCCTCTATCTCCCTCTCTCCCTCTTTTTTAGTAAGGCCAAGTTCTCTATCAGAAAAACGACTACGTTTACAATTACCCACGTGACAACATGAGGAAACCAGTCAGATCTAATCTTAGACCCATGTCATATCTGCCTGGGCATGACCTTAAAGCAAATCTCCATCTTGGACTCTCTCAGGGGGGCATTTACCGTTAGTCAAAGCGACCACTGTTGCCAAAATTATTATTGAAACCCATAAAATTATGAGTCAACGAGCAGAGCACATAAAGCAACAGCCTGACATCTAAAATAAGGCCTTTCGGTCGTCCAATCTGTCAATAGCTAACGGAAAATGATGAGTAATCAGAACATCCAGGACTTCACAACATAGAAGGCACAGGTCTAAACAGATCAGGGGCTGATACCCCTTTGTTGTCAGCAGCGGGGGTACGTTAAGATTCTCAGGGGTGGGGGGCAGGGGGCGAGGGTGTATCATTTGAACAGGCCTGGGCAGAGCAGATTTATCCAAGCCTGGCAAGTCATCATGGTGGTGTTTGGACCCCCCCCCCCCCCCCACACACACACACACACACACACACACACACAGACATCAAAATGACACAAATACCAAATGACCAAGGCACTGTCCCAGGAGTAAACGATAATTAAAGAGTTGCTGGAAACCCCAGAATGCTCCCTAGAGATCGCTGTGTTTTCCCCTGTTTTTCACAAAAAGGATGGAGACAGTGACACAGAGCAGAGAGCGTTAGTCTATTGTTCAGATGAACGCATCTGTGGCTTGCCTTTTGAGCACTGTCAGATGGTGTTCTGAGCGGACTTTGAGAGGATGCGAACAGAGGGTCCATAAAAAAAACCGTTATATAACGTTTCATATCTGGAGGAGAAATATGAGAGCTTCATAAAATGAGTATGAACAGCTTTTTTTAATTTTTTTTTTTTTATCTTTTTGTGGTGTGTAAAATATTTGTAAGGAGACACTTCAAGACAAATCGATTGAACTAAATTAATATTAACTAAGCTAAGATAGCTGGGCTGCCTATTACAAGATGCAATGTCTAACTGGTCCACTTTTATCAGCTGCCAAATAGCTTGACATTTCTAAACCCCGAACTTTTAAGAGTTGGTCAGAAGGTCACCGAATACCCCCACTCCAACATATTGATCCAAGAGTTTTTCCTTTTTGGCCAGCGGCTGGCTCCTACTTAAAGATGACTTCACTTGAGGAGAATGACAGCACTTTCCCTTCTAAACAATGTGATGATGTGTGTAAGAGAGAGAGTTTGTGTTTGTGTGTGTGTGTATGTGTGTGTGTGTGTGAGAGAGAGAGGGAGTGGAAGTGGTGCATGCTGGGTTGGAAATGAGCTGCATTGTGGCAAACAGGGCTGAAGGCAGTAACCTCCTGCAGGGGCTGATGGGAGGAAACAGCTGTGATGACCAGCAGGGGAATGAGGGTGGTTAGGCATGCTAGAGCTCTGTGTTTCCTGAAGAACAACATTCTCCAAAACATAAACACACACACACACACACACACACAAACACACCCACACACAGAGCAAAAAAATAACATTGTCAGTCCATTTCCCTCTTCTCTGTTCTGTCCTTCAAGTGCACCAGGGTTTTACGAGATGAACACCGTTCTGAGGGCAGACTGAACAAACTAAGTCCACCCTATCTCTGACCTTCACCTCCCCCCTGATCTCATCACTAATCTTGAGTTTCATCCAGAATCCATCTCCTCTTACCACAGTTACCAATCTATAAAAGAACCTCTTCCGATCCATATCTATTCACCCATTGTCCTCTCCATCTCTCTCTCTCACTCTCTCTCTCTCTCACTTTATCCTTCTTTATTTTCTTTCTCTCCCTCTGTTTTTGTTTACCTCTCTTCTGAAGGATTTAGACAGATAGGCAGGTCAGGGAGTTTGTCTGCTCTGTCATAACTGTCTCCCTCAGACTATAGGGAGCTTACGTAAAGGTGTCCGCTTTCAAAACATCTCCTCGGTCAGGTGACAAGGTCAGCGCAGCTTGTTATTTGGGTTTGGGATAGGAGAGGTCGTAAGCGTTTGGCAGAGTTCTTTTGCTTCCTCTCACTGTTGTCACCGCTGACAACTATTTGGCTGCTGCCTCTTCTTCTATTTTTTTTTTTTTTTTTTTTTCTGCATGAGGAATGCTTTGTTTCCCATGTGGAGGTAAACACAACACTGCAGTGTGGTAGACTGACTTCACTCTTTCTTCACACGTTCACGTTTGTCAGCATGCAGCACCCCTCTAAAAAAGAATTTTAAAAAAATGAGACATTTTACACCACTCCTTCCATGACAATTGACCCGCTTTTCCAAAGTTAACACAGTGATATTAGTTTTGTTTGAACTTGAATACACAGCAGATCCTAGAATTCCCACCCACTGGGCGCATATTCTTCAACACTGCTGAATAATGCAGTCAATATGGGGGAGAGGGAAGATATAAAAGGTAGCGCTAAAATCTAATTGCCTGCGAGGCAGGACTGGTATTCCGACGGCTTGTCCTTCGCTGCCTAGGCGTGAATGATGCATCTGAGGCACTAGCGTGCGTGTTTGTGCGGCGTGGCCGCTTGAGCGGAGCTCCCTCGCGGCTCTCTCGGAGGGGAAACTAGAAGTCACTAGCCCTCAGCTGCGAGCGGCTAAATCAATCCAAACGTCGGCAGATCATGGCTAATTTATAGCGTGCAGCGCCCAAACCGAGTCGCCTGTTTTCCCCCTTCCCCCGTATTTTCTGAATGTCAAAACAACAAGCTGTCAGATTCTATATAGACGACACTTTTTGCCCAGTTGTCCCTAAAGACGTGTTCAGGGGCTTGACACGACGGAGGATAGAAGACCACAGCGCGAAAAAAAAGTGATGCAACTGTGAAGTGATTATGGGCAAGCTCTCTCTTCACAAGCCGTCCATTACGGATGCCCTTTGGCACAACTGTGCTCTTTGGATTTATTTGGGTAACTGTATTCCGTGATCCGATTTTATCATCATCATTTTGGATGTGGAGAGGAAGTCTTTCTCTCTCAAGCTGAGTCCCAACAACCCAACGCCACATGAGGCGAAGATATGTGTGAAGTGTTGCAAAAGGAAAACTTTGAAGATAACTTTTTAACGGTTGGATGTCAAATACTGCTTTCAGAATAAATGTTCAGATAAAATAAAAATTGGTATTTTCTCTCATGTATTACTTTTTTTCCTCAATAATTTAATTCAACACGAAAACAGCTGGAAATTCTCAACTCCAATTCTTAACTCTAACTGACACCAGTGCTCTCAGCAACAGCAATCAGGAAACTCTGAAAAACGAAACGATTCTCTCAATTTCAGCTCTGTAACTCTGAGCAACTTGGTAGATATACTCCTTATCCTGGTCCTCACGTAGAATACGCCAGAAAATTGTCCCGATTAACATATGGAATTATGCAAAGAGGCTATGGACCCTGTGGAAAAAAAGGATAGAGGAGTTTGTTTGTTTGTGTCTCTGTACTTTGGCACTATAGCGGCACTGATACAGGTTCATCCTATAGAAACTGCCATTCTCCACCCCCTGGATGTTTTTCTACAGTCAGTATGGTAAACACTCTGCAGCCGCAGGCAACCCAGCCAGAGCCTCTGTGGGTGTTTTTTTTTTTTTTTTATTTTATGCTTGAGTGACAGTGATCTGTCTTTCTCCCTCTCTCTCTTTTTTCCCCCCTTCTCGCGGGCTGCAAAGCTGGACTGATCGCTCTCAATCCAGCTGCGACAGAGTGGTGACCCTGTTTCGGAAACGAGATAAATATAAACAACCCGTCGAACAGCTGAAACTCCTAACACGCCCACGCGCGAAACAACAGTAGGCACACATTCGAAATGCTATGGTATGCAACTGCATACATCAGGCCCAGAACACAACCTTATCACTCATTCGCCCGTTATTGTCTGTGTCTAAGATAGCTAGCAGCAGAGATATAGATAGAGGGGAGGACAAGAAGGAACATGGAAACATGTCAACTTGATGTAGGGATACTTTAAAGAAATGTGACCTCTTCATGAATAACGGGTCACTGTGCTCACACTCGTGACCCCAAGCATCAAGAACTGGAGCTCGTCTGAAGAGGGAGGAGGGTCCTGTTGTCTAACCTGCAGCGAGACAGGCAAATTAAGGCACAGTTCAGTAAGCCTTACACGCGGTCCACAACATACAGGGGGCTAAGGTTCTTCCAAAATGACGAAAACGTCAACATAAAGCGTCTTAACGGGGCATTGGGCCTTTTAAGTGCTTTGGTATGCTTCAGATTCTACAAGTGTTTGGGGCTCCACTGCAAGAAGGTGACCCACTTTTTTCCAAAAAGAAATTATATCATTTGGTGTTTTGATGTTGGCGGTGGTGGAAACACCATTGTCGGTAATGCTCCAGAATCTTCCATAATTGGTTAACTTGGTTGAGATCTGGTGACTGAGATGGCTGTGGGCACAAGGTCTACATAATCTTCTCAGTCAAAAGCTGCTTGTTTTAGTGATTCAGACACTGCCCGTGAACTGTGGATGGGGACACTGTCGTCCTGCAAGACATCACTTCCATCAAGAATGAAACCTTTCACTGACAGATAAAGGTGGTTTTGTATTTGTTGTTATTTCCTTTGCTGTCTAAGGGATTGAGCAGACCTAAATTATGTCAGAACAATGTACTTCGTGCAATAACATTACCTCCAGAGCCCCTGATATTGAGAAATCAGCCCTCAGACCGATAGGTTTCCGTGCCACACATGCGGATAAGAGATAACTTGTGTGACCACGTAACACTTCTCCTTTCTCAGCAGACCGCTGCCTGTTATCTTCACACCACTTACAACGAATTTTTTAGGCCTAATAAAGGGTTTAAGAACTGTAAACCAACCACAGCATAGCTCTCTGAAGCTCTTGTCAGATTTCTCCCCTTGATGAATTCACCTCTTCAGACCCTAGGCTGATGTGTCCGGTCAACTGACTCGGAATCCCTTACATCTTTCTGGATTTTGAAGCAATGCATGGACATCAGAAATAACACACTGTGTGCTTTTTGACTTCATCTGTTCATGGACATTCAAACCAACATCATCTTCGACGCTATTCCCCCTGTCTATGAAGCTCCGGACAAACATGTCTCAACAGTTTCTCCTCTTCCTCTAATTGTGGTCGCCAAAATAATGGTACCTGTGTCTTCTCAGCGTTTTTACACCCGGCCCAAAACATGATGTTAATGGCTCAGTTAATTCAGTAGTGTGGTAGGCACACCTGTGGTAGTCCAACCCCATGGGGTAGCACCTGCTTTTAATATACTTTCCATCCCTCATTTGCTCACGTGTTTCTTTTGTTTTGACTGTAACCTGTGATGTATATCTGTCTTCTGATTTTTCCTCATGTGCCATCATGTCTGTCCTCAGTACATCAAAACATACTGGTCTACTGTCAGAAATCTGGTTCTGCTTTATGAAAATCACATTTGAAATGCTACGCATGATCTATGTTTTAAAACCCAGGTCTATAGATTGACCTCCATTTCTGAAGGACTGGTATCTCCTCAAATATGAACATTCCCTCATCTATAGTTAAAGCTGTGTTTGACCCCAGGACTCAGTCTCTAGAGGTTGAATGAGCTTTTAGGTCAATGAAGATCGGTGAGCAGGAAACCTGTGATGACTTAGAGTGTAAACACATTTACCGTGAAAGTGCTACTGACCATGACTCTCCCAGCCCCCCGCGGTACAGCTAACATTCTGATGAATATTTCAGTTTTACTTCACTATCATTTATGAGCAGTGTAAACACTTTCATCTACCTGTGAACAATAGTGCCTCAGATATGTATTGGGCACAAGTATGTTTTAAAACCTTTTCAGTTTGTTAAAGGACTTGATAGGCAAGGACAACGTGAGGCATTTTTCTATAGGTGTGCCGTGCACAAAGATCATGCGATCGGGTCTTAGAATTCCTCTCCACGTTGTTTCTCTCTCTCTCTCTCTCTGTTTCCTTCTATTCTGTTAACCCCAAAGGTAATGCTTGAGACAGCAAATAGGATTTCATTTCTTTCTTTTCTCTCTTTTTCATTTTTGTTGGTTTCCAAGGTAACGGTGATAATAATACCATGTCGAGTTACATTTTGTTTTTGAGTATGCTGGTTGTCACCGAAGCATCACTGAAAGGAGGGGGAATAAAAAGGGGAGGGTGGGTGGGGTGGGGGGGTATTGTATGCAGCCCAGGGGGAGTGGCAATGACATTTGGCTTAGTGGGAGACACTCACAGCCCTATTATAACAAAATCTATGCCAGAGCTCCACCTCACAATACCATCCGGCCTCTCCATTGAACACTTGTTGTCCAGTAACGATTCATTGGCCAAACCTGTAGAGACTCACAATGGCAAGGTGAACAATACAGCATATTTCAGAGAGCAGACATAAATATCCTTTGTCAAACGTCAAAGTAAAAAAAAAAAAAAAAAAAACTTCCATAATTTCATAAAGCAAGCTTGATTGATGTGTTTCATTAATGTAAATGCGAAGTCCAGCGAGGTCCATCTGTGTGTAGTGATGTTTGGCAGCATGTGGTGTGTTAATTTTCCTATGAGGTCCCCGGCGGAGTGTTAATCTCGAGAGATGGATCAATAGAACGGAATCCCTCCTGCGGCGGAGACTGGGCCACACTCACCGTCCTGGCATATGGACCAGGGCTCAGGAATTGCTCCATTTGGATGCCATCCATTTAGAAGAGCTATGTCTATCCCTGCTGATTGCTGTCTTTCACCGGCTCCTGAAATAAACATTAGGGTAAGTGGTAGACGGAGAGGAGACGAGACAGGCGGCCGAATAGACGCGGTTACTTTTCTTCACTTTGAATTATAAATGTGACTGCTAAAAAAAAAAGAGAGGGCACGTGTTATGCAAGTCATTTTACTCAGGATATGCAGGTTAATACCACAGAGTTAAACAGAGTTATTACAGCCTCTAGAGCCCCAAAAACCAAATGAGAGGGAAGATACATTTTTAATATAAATAGTTCGTGTGCCAGATGTGATGAATGGTTTGATGTAGCGCTCTGTGTTTGTGTTACTCATATCTTTATGGTACACCATACATTTCCACTTCTTTTCTCCACCGTGGTCTGGGGTTCAAAGCATGTTTTTTTTTTTTTCCCAGTTTTCCTGAAATGAAGGTATCTATGTGTGTGCGTATCTGTGTGTGTTTATGTGTGTGTGCATCTGCGTCTGTCAGAATGCCTCAAAGGCTTTGAACAAAAGCTGGTGGCCAGAAGAGGAGACTGAAAATTAGATTCCTCCAGTATTGACCCCTGCATACACACACACACACACACACACACACACACACACATGCAACTGCTCTGTCCAAATCCCTAGACACTCCATCGCTGATTTGGGCCTGAAGCCAGTCTGTTCTCCCAAACCTGTCACTCCCAACATTCCATGCTGCTGCCATGGCAACTGGTAGTTGCAGTTTTGGACCCCCAAGGTGTGAGCACTGGCTAGGTGACCCCTCCTGTCAGAGGTCATTCTCACATCGGATAACAAATAAGGTCAGAAAAATGGATAGAACAAATAACAGAGAGAGACAGAGAGAGAGAGAGAGAGAGAGAGAGAGAGGAAGAAAGAAAGAAAGAAAGAAAGAAAGAGAGAGAGAGAGAGAGAGAGAGCTGAGGTGCAGAGGGAGCTATGCAAACTAATGCCAAATATACTGTCCACATAGCCTTCATATTTTTGAGAATAAATAGAGCAACATTTAATATGCATCTCCATATTCCTTAATAGACCGTGTCAACATGTAAATATGTACAATTACCTCAGAGCTTTGGATCCAAGGTTCTTCTGAATCAAGTTAATTCTCAGTGGATTATTTTGAGATTGGGGTCAAAAGTTTCAACTTCCAGTTTTCTTTCTTATTACACGGACTGCCTAATTTTTATAGCAAAATTTTTTTTTAAGGAAGACATATGGCATTAAATTATAGTAGCAGTGTTCAAGTGTGAGATCCACCGCTCAGCTTGAAACCGCTTGAAGACCAGGGGGTAATGCTACATCTGCTGCTAGCTAAAAAGGTGAAAGGTACAGGAGAGAGGATAAAAACGAACAGGGAGTTGAATTCTCTCTAGTCTATCAGCAGATAAAGGAGCACCAGCTGTCCCTCTTTCTCATTCTTTCTCTCTTTCTTTCTCACCTGAGTTTGGACAGGTGCGGGGCCCACCTGCCGTGCACCTGCTCCTAACGCCGTCCCGCTGTGAAGGTACGTTGTGGCACCGTGAACGTGTTTTCTCCGTCACTGCTCCACCTCTTGCTCTGCGTCCATATATTATATGTGTATTGTTCTCTATTAGTGCTGACACCCCCCGTCGTAGTAAATTTACTCTATTTGTTTTTAACTCTGTCTTTCTTTATTTCTTTTATTAATGTTCACAGGTCCACAGATGCTCATTTAACACAGACGCGTGTTCGGGTAGAGTAAGTTCAGCGATCAAAATATCCCGCTGTGTGTGTTGAGTCCTGATAGGGTCACTGAGATGAAAAGGATGGATCAGCTTGGCATTAATAACCATCTGACTTAAAAATCCGACACATAGATTTCACACCCAACACCCCTGAGGTCCTCTTTAGAACACCTGGACTTCCCATGAGCATCCTCTCAGGACAAAGCCGCCCATCTGGAGTCAGAGCACAACACCTGGACTCGCCGCAGGACTCAACAGGAGATGTGTTTGTGTCATTTTAGTGGTGTATTACACCTAACACAACTCTAGAACAGATAAGACAGAAAAAATACACGGAGTCTTTCGCGAAGGCACATGCAGCCTCTTCGTAGCATTTTGAAGCTGGAGAAATTCCTCCCAGACAGATCATATTGATCAAACAGAACAAAAATCAATGCCGTACATGTGTTAATATTTGTAGTCTGCGTGTTAGAATACTAATTTGCCAAGGCAGTGAGGCTTGTTGTTGATGTAAGCACGGTTTAACACGTTGTTTCAGAGATAAAAAGCTGCCATACAGAGCTCCAGTCTGATGGCTCTCATCACCCTGGTGATAGAGGAGCACTGTGTGTCAGTTGGACAGCTGCCAGATTCTGTTTTCAAGATGCCGGTGGTAAAGTGTGACTGTTTTTTGTTGTTTTTTTTTTTTAAACTGGTGTTCGCCACCTAACAGGATGTGTGAACCAACACAAACACACATACACACACACACACGCACACGCACATAGGTGTGAACAGTTTAAAGACAGTTAGAGCAGTCCTTATCATTTGCCATGAAATAAACGGAAGAAAAAAGCAGATGACCACAATTCATGGAGAGAAGACCAGTTCTTGGATAATTTGGTTGACTTCTGTAATTCAATACGTGCTATTATGCAGTAGGGCTGTAAGGGAGGACTAGTAAAGAGTGGAGAGAGACAGATAGAGAGACAGATAGAGAGAGAGAGAGAGAGAGAGAGCAAACTAGTAACCCAAGGCTGCTCTTGCTAAGAGCCCTCAGGTTTACAGTATCTTTGAGTTTATGCTGGTCCTTCACCATACCGTGAAAGCTTTTGACTGACTGTAAGTAAAAACAAGTCCAGCCTGGTCATTGCTCTGGTAAGCATAACATGTGATTCCTCTCTGAATCAGCTTGCTGCCTGTGATCTGACCTCACCACACTAGGATTAGAAGAAAGTCTTTGTTTTGTCTTTCAAAGACATTTTTTGTACAAAAAAATCACTGAGATCTTGTTGAAGGATTCAACAAACCATGGGCACTGGACAGCTTACCAGTCCATGGGTCCACACTTGACAAGACATGTGTCTATAGGCGCATGGTGTAGATTGCTTAGCTCAGCATGTGTCTTCTCCAACACCAAAAGCTCTACTGCCACCTATAGGATTCACAAGGGACCAAATTCCCATCCCCCACACACCAAATCAACTCCATACAAGTCAAAACCACATTAGGAGAGTCATCCACGCTTATAAGCCAAAGAAAAAGATCAACACATTCATGGTATTTGAATGAGAGGTGATTGGTGAATCTAATCTGAAATCTCATTCTCACTTTGAAGACTGTAGACTTCTTCTATAAAATAGCTTTTATACCCATAATTCAGATCATATGACTGAATAATTTGGTGAAGTGTGAGAGAGTGAGGGAGGGAACAGAGAGGCAGAGAAGACTTTCTAATAAGATATTATTGGAAAAAAAAATATTATCTTAACACATCATTTTGGTATGGCCTGATTCAATAGAATTACCACAGCCAAAGTCTCTTTTGGTTCAACAGCGGTCATTTCTCAATTTCTCATTTTAACGGTTATCAGGCATTTGCTGAAAATGTAGCAGAATATCATAACAAGGTGAGTCAGAACAAAAGGAATTCTATCACCTAGCAACATAGGAGCATATAAGTATGGAAAATCACAGCTTGGCTGGCAGAATGTGTTGAATCATATTTTGTCTGGCTGCTGAGTTAAAAGCAGACGAATCCGTCTGGCACATTAAAAAGAGCTGAGTTCTTATCAGGTCAATCCACACACGCATGTACACACACACACACACACACACACACACACACACACACACACACTTCAGCTCACTGCTCTGCAGTTCTAATTGGAACATCCTCTGCTCCATTAACACTAAGCCATGGGACTCTGAACTCTCTTCTTGCTGCAGTATTGGACTCATCAGCTCTGACACGCTGCATGGATGGTAATGGGCCAGAGAGTCCCCACAGGTCTGCAAAAGTCTGGCTGAGCGCAGTCCAGTACAGTGCCACGACAAGTGGGTCAATTACCTATCAGCTGCCTAAACCTGACGTAGAAGCTGGAAACAAGCTTCTGATCTTATCAGCTAAATGTTTAAGTAGCACTCACAACCCTACTCAGAAAGAACCGTTCAGTTTTTCCATGCTCTGGAGGATGGAGTTGTTCAGAAATGGATGACTTAGCAAAAATTAGACCTGAACAATGAGCAGAAGTGTAGCTGGGTGGGTAGGGAGCAGTATTGTGTTTCTGAGACGTGAAGGGGAAAGAGCGAGAGAGAGAGAGAGAGAGAAGGGGGGGTGGGAGAGGTGAAAATTGTTCTCAATCTGGACTTCTCTGTTGGTAGGCTGTATTAATTATATAGTATGTTCTTGTGCTTTATTAGCTGCGGGGACATACATAAGGCAGATGTCTAAGTGCCTGAAGGCATCAGAGAGGCAGATGTGACTGGATGGCAGTCTCTGTCCTATCTTTAAACTTTTCCTTAGCTCTGCAAAAATGTATGTGTGTGCCATATGAATGGGGACTGGCATGTTTGCACACACAGCAACACATATGCCACCATTAAGGCCCCCTCACGTCACACACACACACACACACACACACACACACACACACACTCACACACACCCGAACCATCTAGCCCAAGTCTTCGAAAGACTGGGCTCAAACAATAACCGCCCTTTAATATATTTTCAGACATGTAGTCCCTAAAAATGTTATTTATTCACTTATTTCAGACATTGCGCAAGAAGTACTTGCCTGTTGATAGATTCATTGTGTGAAGCTGAAGTACACCACAGCTAACAAGACTACATTAAGCACACTGACATTAAACAGCCCTACAGCACGCTGAAAGGCTTTTGCTTGATATTTACTTTTCTTTACCTTACTTTCACTGTCCAACCACTGACCCCATTCAAGAGAGACTTACAGTTTTTCTGTTAATATATACAAATGTTTCTTGGAATCCTGTGCAATGAATAAAAGTCCAAGAGACAGTTGTTTCAATGACATCTTCATTTTTGTGGAGGTTAACACTGTCTTGAATGTATTAGGAACGTTTTATATGGCAGGAGTGGAAAAAGATATTTATGAGCGCCGGCTCAGTCATGACCTTTAAAAAACGTATCAGTCAAAAGCTCCACTTTAAAAGTAAGAGAAAAGTCTCCCTCTGAGATTTTACTGAGCGAAATGAAACTAACTCACTTATATAAAATATCATTAATTAATGAGTCTGCTTGCTTAATAATGCATAACCACAGTGAGTGCTTTTGAATAATCTGTAGTGTGTGTCCATGATCCTTCAGTGTGTGCCAAATCAAAGAAAAAAAAAAACTTAATGCAAAGGCATCAATGCCAAACGCAGCAGTGTAAGTTGTATGTAAGAGAATACATCAAAACGCTGTTTCGCTACATGGCTGAAGTCTATACCAATCATGCAATTAGGCAGAATTTTTTTTTTCTCAGCGCAAATGTTTCAGCATTAGCGTAGCACGATGTCACTGAACGGGCTAAAAACGAACTTGTGTCTTTGAAGCGCGGTGCTAATGAAGCCTAAACGTGAAGGGCTTTCATTAAAGAGAGAGGCGCCGAGCTAAGGCAGGCAGTCAGTCAGTCGGTCGGCCTGCATAGTCCTGCCTCAGATCAGCACAAACATCCCACCGTAGCAATCCCACAAACCAGGCACCCCACTGCTGTCGAATTAATTGGGCTAATACTAACTTTTTTTTTTTTTTCTGGGAGATAAACAAGATGTTGAATGGCAGAGGAGAGAGGAACTGGAAAGAGGAAAAACCTAGTAAATTCTTCATCAAAAAGATATCCCACACACCAAATATAATTGTATCTCTGAGGTCTGTAAGGCTAATGACAGTTGAGAGAGAAGCAATAATCCATGCTACGCCTTTTATGTCTCTCTGTGGATTTGTGACCACACGGCCCTATTTTGACAGACAGGAGGAAAAAAGGCACTCATATCTGTATAGCCTCAACTTTATAGACTGGTTCAGCATTACCAGCTCAATCAGAATTCATTATATATATATATATATATATAATGTATACATATATGTTTTTATTTTTTTATTTCTTTATTTTTTTATTTTTATTTTTTTTTTGAGCCATGGAAAATGAGCTTCAGTCATCAATCACAGAGACTAGAAAGCTTGGGCTAGTTATGCTCCAGAGTCTTTGAGAGAAGACGTCTGGCCTGCGTTGATTTGAAACATTTGTGAAACATTTATAACCGAATGGCTTAATAAAATGGGAATGAGGACTCCAATACCGATCAGGGGGAGGGTACTATCTTCAAAGACGTTGGACTAGACTCAGAGATGTGATTGATTCTTACATTGATCTCTGATGAAGGTGAAGCTATCTGTTGGTCTTCTAAGGCTTATCTGCCCTAGTTAATTCTGAGATAGTAACACCGCACTATTTACTCTTTGTGGTTCATAGGCTGTAAACAAAAAATATTTAGTATGTGAATCACACTACACTACAAACTGCGACTACATTTGGTTTCTACAGTAGAATATAGACTCCCCAATGCTACACATCCTCTACATGAAATGCATCAAATGTAGAAAAAGCAAGAGAAAACATGTGGATGAGGGATGACCCGTGACATCCTAATGATCCACAAACCAGTGTATCGGCACCCAGTGTGCGTTCAAGGCTTTTTAAATGTCGTGACCAGTTTGATTTCTAAACCAAACGGCGCGATGAAAAATGTATGTGACGTGTATTAAAAACATTACAGATTCTCTCCAAAAAAAATATTAACAAGCTCTATCAGCTAATTTGTGTGTTTCTAGACTCTGTGCGAAGCGCAGCTTATCATTTTGAGAGACTTAATTGTTTGTAAAAATGTATGTAAAGAGACGGCAGAAGCAGTCATTTGTGTTGGAAGGCCAAAGCTGTCGCCGACTGATAGCGGTAGAGGAATGCAATGAGACTACGCTGTGTGTCTGCTACAGCAGGGAGAAAATGTCCAACATGAAAATTAAATGGATTTACAACCCTATGAAATTACTTGTAATAAGCTCATGTGGGATTCTGTCTTGATCAACGATGGAGGAAAAAAAAAAGGTCCAAACTCTCTTTCCTAAATTCTTTCTGGTCCTCTCCCAACATTTTTTCTATCATTGCAAATAGGAACCCACCGGAATACAAAACAAAAACCTGCCAGTCTCCATATAAGGACACACTGCTTAGTAAGCGCTATGGGAAGCAGAATGGTCTTGTAGACAGAAAAGACAGAGGTTGCTGAAAAAGCTGTTCCTGGAGGGGACATATACATACACATATGCACACTGGCATTTGAGAGAGGCAGTGACCCAATTATCAGCAGAAGAGGAGGGCAGAGAGAGAACGTGTACCCAGGCCGAGAGAGTAAGGCCTGGGGTTTTAAAACATTAGAGCCCCTCTTAACCCTTCACGTTAATTCTGCTTAGATACAGCAAAACTCCAAGTTTCCGGTGTGCGCTTCAAAGCATGGTCGCACTCAGCATTTTACCATGAAAGATTGAGAGAGGAGGGGCATTGCTCTTGTATTCTGGCTGTCTGACACTTATATGTGTGTGTGTGTGCGCACACACACACACACACACCACAGCACACACTCACACAGCACACACTCACACACATGCACACACACAATTCTGACAGATCTGCTGTATGCAGGGTACAGTACTATAAAAATATGAATATGAATCAGGGACTGAAGCTCATAATTCATTCCTGCTCTCTCTCTCTCTCTCTCTCTCTCTCTCTCTCTCTCTCTCTCTTTCTGTCCCCCCCCCTCTCTGTTTTACAAATGGGCAAGAAGTCTTTCCATGCCATGTAAAAGTTTTTAAAGTGAGTTTTGACACTGATCTAAAATATCTGAGAGAAAGTGCAGCGTGTGAATTCTTAAATAAAAAAAAGAAAAGAAAGAAAGAAAGAAAGAAACTGACTTAATTTTCTCTCTCACTCTCTCTGTTTCTTTGGACGACTGAAGCCGATGTTGTTGTCACGCATAACTGCAGACCCACTGATCTGTGCTATAAAAAGTGACACCACAAACACAAGAGCCAGAAAAGAAAGGGGACTTTGTTGTGTCACTTAAAAATTTGACACGTCCATTATCACACTCTCCCTCAAACAGTTTCCATCATGTCGCATAAAGGCTCCGCGGCTGTGTCTGGCCACAAATACGTTATATAAGCAGAGGCAAGAGACACAGATGCCATTTAGGACACATCTGTTCAAACGGATTATCTCGCAGTGTCGAAAAAATAATAATAACAACAGTAATACTGGCATTTGCGGCGGCCGCAGAAATGAAGGTGAAAAAGGTGAGGTGTTTAATCTCCACACATGGAGAAACGGACGCGGACCAATACGGCAGTCACAAATCAATAAGAGATTGCGGCTTGTTTGTGTTGTGGCAGATTGTCGTATTAAAGCAGCAATAGCGGTAGAGCAGGGGGCTGATGCAAAGGAGAGCTTAAACTAGAGCTCTGAGCTTATAAACATGACTTCAAATCATTTCCCCGATCAGCTTAGACAATCTGCATTATCGGACAGCTTGTCTGCTCAGTGTGTGCGTGTGTGTGTGTGTGTGTGTGTGTGTATCACTGAGCTGCTATAATAAACTCATGATGTCTTTAGACAAATACCTGTCAAAATAAGGAATTACATATCGCTAAGCAGGCGCTGCTAGGAAAACTGAGCAGAATCAAAACGCTAACTGAATGGCATCTGACAAGCAGGTCACTGATTGGTTGAGGCAGATTGAGAAAATTGATTTTTTTTTTCTCCCCAGCAAGTGGTACACCTAACTCCATAGGGTCCACGTGTAATAATGTATATCTGTTTCACATTACATGTCAGTGACATAATGTATAATAGATGATGTGGACATTTTGGAAATGGATGTTGATTCCGTTGCTCTGAACGGGAGCCTAGAACTTTAAGAATAACATCGATCGTGCAATAAATCAATGTTTGGAAAATCAATTTTCCCAATGCTTGGGATACTGGTTGGTTTGCTTTAGACCATTCAAAACGGACCTTATTATAATTAATATTTCAAATAGCACTCATACATAAGCCAAGATAAAAACTAATGCTAAATCAATCTGTTGGAGCATACTTGGCTGTGAAGATTAGGTTTATAAGAGCAGAAGAGCATTAACTGACAAAGTATATTACAATCTCCATTCAGAATCACAGTTGTTTGTGAACTGCGTACGGTGGGCGGGCTGAGGGCATTAAATACACCAAAATAGAGTCATGTGACCCTGTTATAACAGATGGGGCACATCCCTACCTCTCCACCGTAACCTCCATCAGTCCTCTGGTACAATACCATCACCCAATTCACTTCATCATTCCTCTCCATAAACCAATAACACAGTGTCAGTGGATTCTTCTCTCATCTGGGGAAAAGAAAAGAAGGATTATTGTGTGGTTTGTTTGTCCTTATGTGTGTATTAATGTAAATGTATAAAAGACATACAATATGCACAGGAGAGGTCAATATTCTGAAAGATTAAAATAACAAAATGTAATTTTTAATAGTCTAGTGGCTTTAAAACGAGTTTTTAATGAAGACATGAAGAGTCCTTGGTTTTAAAAAAACAGCAGTTGAATCATAAAATAGCACAGTGGTTGAATTAAAGAGGTTTTTCTGAGAAAAACACTTACATTTGCTGACCTGAGGAGAGGTGACGGAGGGAGAAGTGTGTTTTTTTAGTTTTTTTATTTTTATGATGAAGTTGAGTGAGTGGGATTCAAACAGTGCAGGTCATTTACAAACACAGAGCAGTAAGCATCTGGCCCTCTATTACAGTGGAGCCTATCAGCAGTGTTTACAGGAAAACACACGGCATCTGGACCTGAACAGTCTGTAGATAAGAGCAGACTGTTGGATTGATATTTGGATTACATTAGCTGCCCCTGCTTAGCTGTCTTTACATCAAATAAATATGGGTACGACCACAAAAAAAAAAAAAAAGATTATTTTTAATGACCCTCTACCCAGCTGGGATTTAGGAAAAAAACCTGCCTGTGTGTGTGTGTGTGTGTGTGTGTGTGTGTGTGTGTGTGCATGCAAAGGACTGTCTTTGTTTGCACTGTATATATGTGCACCAAATCTCTTCATAGGCAAGCAATATGCATGTGTGTCGTCCACTAACACACAAATACATATACACACGTGGGAAGTGAAACACACCTTATGTTTTCATGTCTGGTCTTTAAAGACCATTTCTTTCAGCTTCTGAGATATGTTCTTTTTTATTTCACCTCTCTCTCTCTCTCTGCCTCTCTCCTTTGTGTGAATGTGTATGTGTGTGTGAGAGAGAGAGAGAGAGAGAGAGAGAGAAAGAGAGCATTAACATAAGGTGCATATGTTGACACCTCACTCAACACAGTAATAATTGGGTTTAACTCACACAAACATCACTTCTCCTCTGTAGGACAGATCAAGACTTAAAATTCTCCATCTCCAGGGAGAGTGTGTTAGACTCTCCCCCTCCTTTCCACCCACACATTCAAACAGACGCCATCAATTTTTCTCTGAACTCAAGAGGTTTGGCCTAAAAATGGATTTTTTTTTTTTTTTTACTCTCTACATTTGGCTTTCAACTAGCTGCCTACATTAGTGTCTGTGAGCGGACTGGAATTACAGACAGGCACACGTTTTTAAGCCACTCTCTCCATTTTCTCTCTCTCTCTCTCCCTCTCTCTCTCTCTCTCCCGTCAAGAACCTGTCATTCTGAACAAGGCCCTGCCGCCAAAACAAAAGCGAACGTTTTCACTAGAGATTACTGTTCCAGGGCCCTCGCTGGAAGTCTGTCACCATGGCAACGGGCAGACTGCTATTGAACGTCCCCTCCTCAGAGGTATACTGAAGATGAAACAGACATTAGGCTAATCCACTGCCTTATTTAAATGTAAAGTCAGCAAAAGAGAGTAGAAGAAGAAGAAGAAGAAGAAGAAGAAAACATCTCTGCCTGACACAGTTCTACTCTTCCTCGCAACTGTACTTTCTCTCTCTCTCCCTCTCACACACTCTGACTGTGTGTGTGTATGTGTATGTGTGTGTGTGTGTGTGTGTGTGTGTGTGTGTGTTTAAGTGGGTGCATGCAGATCAAAAAAAGGACAGGAAATGTTCCCTTTAAATGACCAGACATAGAGTCTGTGGTCTTGTTGTCTAAATCAATTAAATAACTCATTCCAGCAGTCACTTAAAAGTCTATGCCGAAGAACAATAGAGGGCCAACAACCCAAGAGCAAAACAAACAGCCCTGTTGTAGACATTACACTTCGCACATTAGCAGAGACAATACTTAATCCAAATAAAAGCAAGGCACTAACCGGGTCACGTTAGGCCAGAACAAGAGCGTAAAAAAAAAAAGAAAGAAAGAAACACAGTTCTATTTGAAGCATTTATCAAGGACAGCACTCAGACAATAACAAGGCCTGGTCTTCACTACATGGCTATGACTAAAGCACTTGAACACAGCCAGACAAAGCAGCTGCCTCCCAACTCATCTCTAATAGGAGTAATGTGCCGTCAATTCTGGCTGCCACGGATACAATCACCACGGATTTCAGCATTGCTTAGCAGGGCTATTAGGATTACCAAGGCCTGTAAACAGTGTCTGCTTTATCTCAGTGTGGCACAGCTGTTATCTTTCTGTTCCTCTGTGTGTGTGTGTGTGTGTGTGTGTGTGCGTGCATGGGTACGTGACAAAAGCATAACAGTATGTAGTGTGGTACTTTGGACCTCATGGCTGTGTTCATTCCTTGGCTGCCTTTCCTTGTATGTTTGCTTTATCGTCTAAATATACACTCTGTATCCCTTCAGTTACCTCAGTCAGCTCCTTCATTAAGAGGGAAAGGTCAGTCAGTCCGTTAGGTACCTTCCCTTACGCTGTTTGTTTGTTCTGTCTGTTTATAAAATTAAAGAGAACTAAGATAATTATTCACAGATCAGATTACCATTTTTATAGAAGGACAACATGTGCGTGCGTGTGTGTGTGTGTGTAAGTGTGTTATGCAGGTTCAAGAAACAATCACAAGGAAGTCTTGGATCTAAGCACATTTTTTTTGCTCGGAATTTCTGTTCATCCAGCAAATTTGTTTGATTGTTTTCTCATCACATCGGACGAAGCATTGGCAGACACACCAAAAGAGTGTATCCCTCTTACCTTCTTACAGACACACAAACACACACACACACAAACACGCATGCACACACACATGGCTGTAGGCAATTTGACCAGGATAGGAAGCAGAGATCTGAGTGTAATTGAAGTGTAATCTGTTGACCATCTACAGCACCCATCGTGCAAATGGGCGGACCAGTCAAGAAGAGAAATGGAAAGTTCTCTTTTCTCATTTAGAACATGTCCTTTTTTACCACCCATAATCCTGACAAAAAGCTCCCCTGTTTTTTTTTTTTCTTTCTTTTTTTTTCTTTCTCAGAGACCCACAGCTCAGCTACATTAGAGTCACTGCCAATCTCAGCACACATTCAATCAGGCAGGGAGAGAGACAGATTTGGCGGCGAACATTAAAATGTCATCTCTCCAGTCTGCGCGTGAGGTGCTGTTCCTGCTTCACATCCCAAATGATTTAAGAATGACTGACTCTATCCCTCCCTGATGGAGATCTGAACGAGATGAAGAGGTGTGTGTATGTGTATGCGTGTGCGTGTGTGTGTGTGCGTGTGCGCGAGAGAGAGAGAGTGAGACAGAACATTAGAAGAAATGCATGGAATACCGGAGTGGAAAAGTTATTTCCTAAACACCAATCTGTATCTTTCAGATCCAGTGTGTATTCAGACCGCCACGCACTCAGAAACAAAGCACATTTCTTCGCTGCTGGTCTTATGTGCACACAAACTTATTCAGATAGACGCTCGTTCCCTTTCAAAGTCTCCTTGGGGGAAAGCAGAGGGGATGAAACATCTAAATCACTATTGCTTTGAAACACCCCCCCCCCCCCCCCCCCAAACCTGGTTCCACATGAACAATCTAAAGCTCTCATTAACAACAAAGCTTCAAATCAATGGTAACAATTAATTACAAACTAAAAATGCGTTTCCATTTCACCATGGCACCATCAGTGAACCTTTTCCTTTCATGACGTATGTTGATGGTAATAAATGGAGACTCATCAGTCAAAGCCAGGTTCTAACTCAAAGAACAGACACCATTTCCCCAGGGCACATAGAAGAGAAGATCCATAGCTGTACACACAGTAAATAATGAATGGGAGACTAGATAAACACAAAGTCTCGGTGGGTAAACAACTTCGATTACGAGTCCTTCAAAGGCCTTTAGCTGGGGACAGAAGATCCACAGAGGAGAGCGGAAGGCCTGTCCTTCCCAATGAGGATCATCTCGGCTTGATGTAAACGAACAAACTCTCAGTGCTGTTCCCAGTGATAACCACACACACACACTTCCAACCAAACAGCCACTTCTGGTGGAACATTCTGGATACATCCTAGAGTAAAACGCATATTTGATCTTAAGACTAACACGTGGAACATAATATGAACTTTATATGGCTTGTATTCATAGATACTTTTCATAACCTTAAGATGGTAAGGATCCTTAATGTGAATCGAGAGTAAAACCTCATTTGGGAAATAATCAAAATATTCTGAAAAATGTGCTTTAAACTACTGCTCATTTTTTGCTTTCAGAATAGATGTAAAATGATTGGATATTCTCATGTGTGAGAAGCTAGTGCCAAACTATATCTTAGACACCTCCCCTCCCCCTTGGATGACAAATGTAAAGTACAAATCTTCACACTTTAAAAAAAAAAAAATCTGTCAAGTATTACTTTCAGAGTGAACATTCGTTTGGCATACCATATAATCCCAAACCAAGAAAATCTGGATATTAATCCTTGCTTTTAATATGATTTACCAAACAGCATTTTCCCTTTCCCCTCTCAGTAAATATTCTTGAAGAGAAAACAGTCTCTTGCAAAAAGAGCGAGAACAGGTTTCAGACAGCCTCGGTAATCCTCTACTTTATGGTTTTATCGTCATAAACGGACTTGGGTGCATTAAAGAGCCTGTTAGCAATCTTTCCACAAGGCCCAAGGCACACTCTGTGAGACAGATTAAAAGCATTAGTCTAATGATTTTAGGCCTGGTTTGAAGTTTCGATCCATCACTCACTCTTACATACGTATATACTTACGTTAACAACATTAGTTTCTGTGTTCATTCTTTTGAGCTTGTAGACAAATTCAGAAAATACGTAAATACAAAGTTCATGAAACCGTGGTTGTAGTAAGAAACAAAGTGGGAATATTATCTCTCATTATAGATAGCCAAACATGACAATGAGGGTTGTGTGTTCTCCAGCACATCAAAAAGAGAATCACTGTTTTTGAAGAAAACACACACAACATTGGTAACACATGAACCAGTATGTTCCGCTGCAATATCAACCATAAGTTTTCTTTAGAAATTCCTCTCCAGGAATTGAAAATATTTGAGGATTTTCCAGGAAGAGTGTAACACGCTGACAGAGACTAAGTCATTCTCACTGACTCAGTGGCGCGGGCCAGGTCATTCTAATCATACAAAATGACATCCTCTTCACAGAAAGAAATCATTTATGGACTGAAAGATCTGGATCATATTTCCCTGGAACAAAGAAGGGAGCACTGGGACCATACACACATAATATTACAAAGTGACCTGTCTGATTTCTGATGTAACTATAACTCTCACATTCAATATAACCAAATAAATACTTTAATAACACCCACACTCACACACAGAGAGTTGTAAAAATGTAATTTTTTTGTGTTGATAGTTGCCCACAGAAACTCATAAGCTAGATTTCAGCGTGGTGCTTACGTGAGGCGCTAGCATTCAAAGGTGGAGGATGTTGACAGTTGCTTTTTAAGTTGTCTTAAATAAACGGTGTGCGGTAGTATTCACATTTGTGTCTGAAGGCGGTGTTTTATGTGAGCGTTTGCACT
>NC_044506.1:14836950-14921950 GCF_902362185.1 Chanos chanos | reverse complement strand
CTATATAGACAGCAATAAACAGAAAACTAGGTAAAACCTGACTCAGAGAGCTTTGCGATGTCACACACGGGGAAGCACTATCTTGTCATACTATACAGTTTACAGTATAGCATGTGATAAGGTATGGTAATTGAATCATGGGTCAGTCATAAAAATGTACTAACAGATATTTAATGTGAAGTAAAAAAAAAACAAAAAACCTGTAACTTGACATATGGAACATCAAATTCAACCAAATGTTTGGCCACTCACAAAACTGACATATGGAGCACACCAAAACACACAACCTCTGCATCTGGTAACAAACATTCACATTAACAACCTTAACATCTGGCACCAAAATCTGTGGAAAAAAAACGTAAATATGTCATTAACACATGGAGGTAGAAAACAGAACATGTGTGACCTCAGACATTGTACTGAAACCCGGGTAGTTATGGCCATACCCACAAGGAGGAGTCACAGGAGCACAGAGAAGAGAGGGCACAGACAACAAAGGGAAAACTCTGCCTGTGTTTGCCTTGGCACAGGAAGAGTCAGACAGGTGTGCTGATTGAGTTGAGAGAGAGAGAGAGAGAGAGAGAGAGAGAGAGAAGCGTGGGAACAGGGTTAGTAGAAGAGTTTAGTGGGTTAAGGGGAGCTACACTGCAGTGGGATGTGCCTGTTATCCGTTTATTTTCAACAAAAACATGAGATACCAGAAGATGAATTTAACGTGTGGATTAGAGCAGGCAGCCTAAGAGGCTTTAAGGGAAGATGATCACAACCTACAGCCAATGCTCTCAAATGATTCACTGTTTGTTTGTTTTTCTGTTGTGATATTCCACCTCCTTCTCTCCCTCTCTCTTTTTCTATCTCTCTGAAAATTCAGATGAGGACTGAAAAGGAGGGAAAACAAATACAACAGGGAACAAGTGAGATCCCAGGTTGTACATATAACTCAATCCATGTACATCAGTGTCATTTTAGTATGTAAACAATGCCAGAAGTTAAGGAACTGTGGAGTAATTAGTTCTGTTTGGCCATTTTTCTTAATCCTGAGGGAAAACTCAACAGTTTGTTCAGACAAGATCCAGTAGAAAAAGTGACTCAGTATTTGTTATACAGAAATCTTCTCAAGTCTTGCTCAACTCCTGTCTTGTAAAAAGAAAAAAAAAAGAAAGAAAGAAAGAAAGAAAGAAAGAAAGAAAGAAAAAAAATACACTCAGCTTTGCACTGAACTGTGTTCTTTGGCTTCATATCTCTATAACTCAACATTGTCATCTGTGATCAACTGACTGCAACTCTTGTGTGCAATTCTGCCTGCCTGAATTTAACACACCTTTAATATGTATTTCTTTAGGCCCTTCCTGTTCCAGTTCCGTGGTCACCAGACTTGACTGCTAACTTTTTACACTGATGTTATATTAATTAACATAAACGAAAGCAGCAGTAAACATGAATAATAGAGGTAGTTAATATGAAGAAGGCCATTAGTAAATAGGAAATTAAATGAAATGACGCTTTAATGTCTTGAGCTCCAGATAAGGGCCATTATTTATTTATTTACCTATTTTTACCTCTTTAGTTGTGAGGTCCACAGACAATTAAATGGTATCGATGTGATTTTCATAAACGAATACATTTCTAAAAATTCTAACATATCATAACAAACAACAATCTTAAATACTCCTATATTTAAAAATATGACCATACGTTGTATTGATTTAAAGCATATAACCATAGGCACGTTTCAAAAATGATAAGGGTGGCTGATATTTCTCTCTAACCCAGCAGTTTTAGTTCTGGGCACTGGCAAGTTCTTCTGAAATAATCAGCATGTTAATTACAATAAGGAAAAACAACTCATTTATTACTATGTCTCAAGGTGTCTCCTCAAACCAATTTATTTTTGAACCGCCGCTCAGCAAGAAAGCAAGAAAGACCCCAATTAACCTTCATTTGTGCTCCAGACCCCTCCTAAGAGCTCACTTTAACAAGGTACACAGGTAGAGAGAGAGAGAGAGAGAGAGAGAGAGAGGGTTTTAAGATAATGCTATGAGAACAACAAGGAAAAAATTAGAGCGAGATCACACAGGGAAAATAGCGAAATAGTGACTGGTTCCTGACTTCCTCTCGGTAGTTGCGCCCTGTGTGTGTTTGCCAGGCACTGAAAATAAAGAGAGCGTAACCTGACTGGTTAAAATGACAGTGTCGTCTGATGAGCTGTGAAGTGAGTGGCAATGCCAAACAAGACCTCCAAGCCACTTTCATTTCCTAATGGGGGGCAGACGAAATGAGAGAATTGAGCAATTAACAGAACGTCACTCACTGTCAGAGAGCTGGGGGGGGGGGATTGTCTTTCTACTCATTTTCACGAACATTTCAGCATGTTTAATGCAGAAAACTGAGTTATGATAATCGAGTATTTCTCTTTGGGGAAAATGAACGTGTTAGAACGAAGCTCACACAGGCATTTTTGATGGAAGTGGGCCCCACTTTTACACTCATCATGAAAACTGACATGATACCATGACATTGCCCAACAAAAATGTTAACACCTGTAATTTAGGACATGAAAAGTTTTTTTTAATTACACCTTGCTGCTTCAAATGTAAAAAGCTTTTTTTTTGCCTTAATGTTGCGTAGGTGTGAATAGAGCAAGGTTCAGGTAACGTGATCCACGTATTGTATTCATTAAACCATATGGTCGGGCGACTTTCATTGTTTTTTAACTGATATTGTTGTGAAAAACAACACGGGATTAACACACAGGTAAATACACGGTTATAAAAGCCATGAGATGCACAGTTAATGTTCAGCATGGAGACACTGTGTGTAACACTGCTGGATGTATCGTCACTTCTACTCCTTAGATGAAAGGACTTCATGCTCAGCCAAGAGTGAATGAAATTAGGAACAGCTCAGCTTGACTGTGAACCACTTTCTCTATTCACCCCACAGTCACTGTTTTGACAAACTGAAACTCTCATCACAACTTGGACTTAATGTCATGTCAGGTTTCCCTCTTCCTAATGATGCTTACGTATTTAGTCAAAATACATAAAGTTTAAGACAATGCAAATATAGATAGATCTACAGGTACATTCATTCAAGGACAAGATTTTTGATATTTCTGACATTAGAAAAATAATGTTTGGTCCTATTTCGTATGTCTATCTCCTTATGTGTTTCCATCCAACATAGAATCAGGAAATGATTAGTATCAAACTCATTTTAAGGGTCACATGACAAATATGGCTCATGGACTCCAAAATACAAGGGCTAAACTCAGCTGCCACCACTTATCCCTTCTTGTTAAATGTAAAATAAATAAATAACTTTCAAGTACTTTTATCGAAAGAGAAGTGTGGTTTGTTGTGTTCTTGTGAGCAAACTTTCCGTTACCGAGTCTGACTCTCTTGTGCTGGACTGTACAGAATGTCTTGAGAAAATAATATGACCAAAATACCTGTGCTTCAATGCCAATCAACACTCACCCTCAACAGAACCCCACACAATACCTGTAAGTCATTGAACTTTATTATCTTTATTATTCTCCGGCCTTTGACCGCCACCCACCCCCACGCCCCCCTCCCCCCACCACGCACACACACACACACACACACACACACACAGAGGATGTGGAGAGCAGGAACAAGAGGCACTGGCAGTGCTGGAGTGGCATGGACAAGCAAATAAAAGTATAGTGATGTGTTACAGTGTAGAAGGCCAAGAAACAACAGACAGCCAAATACACTTTGTATAAAGTTCAGACGCTGTCCTTATGTGCAAACTGTGACATTGAAAGAGAATGAAAAGTATCAGCCTGCGACAAACATTTATTGGAAAAAAAAACAGAGAAAAAACAACAGACTGCTTCTTTGTCAAGGATTCTCCCTGCCAGTAAGTTCATAAGAACAAACTTATTCACCGATACAAAACTAAAACACACACACACACACACACACACACAACCAAATTAAGAATTCAAGTCAATACTTTACATCAGAAATTAACTGGACATGTCCCTCAGTGAGATTTTTATTTTTTTTTTTTGTCAGAAAAAAGAAACATGGTAGTACATTTTTTTGATAGAGTCATGGCCCTGTATGGGACTCATAATCAGTGGAGAGGACTCTATTCAGGTGTAATTGGCTCTAAAAGATTGTTATAGACAATGAGAATCTCAAGGACTGACTTGACCTCCTCATATGAGTAACCTCTCGAACAATGCCCAAGCCAATTCAATATCATTACCCTCCATTACACCCATGTTCCCACTCAAATACCACGGCACTTGGATGCAGACACATACAGACACAGAGACACCCGCAGGGAGAGAGAGAGAGAGAGAGAGAGAAAGAGAGGCAGGGAGAGAGAGAGAGCACAGGTGACACTGTGACCTGTTAAAAGTATCTCATCATTCCATCTTTTTTAACAAAGAGATGTTGGAGAAGAGTGAGACTAGAGCAATGGGGGGGAAGGTAATGACTAGTACGGTGTCAGGAGGTCAGGTGAAAGTTCTGTTGCGGAACGTGCCGTTCTATCTGAGAGAGGATTCAATTATCTTCATCCAGATCAATTATGAGCATTCTACTCTGGCCCACTGACATTTGCTGAATAATTCAATTCTGCTCTTAAACTTGAGTGGCGTGAAGAGGGAGCAGAGATGGATTTCTCTTAAAAAGCAGATACGAATGCTCGCCAGAGAGTACTGGTCACAGTATGTCAGCAACACAAGCAGAGGACTTTTATTTTATTTTTTTTTCCACAAGAATGATCTGCTTGCCATATACCACAGACCTAAAAATAAAGCAGACCATGTCCAAATGACAGTTAGAACCAAGGCCTGTGTTTTAGAGAAACAACTCTTTAGCATGGAATTTTAGGGAAGAAATCAGTTATTTATGCCCTACATATGATGGAACCATCCTACATCTTAGCGTTAGTCTAAAGTCCAATATCAATATCCTGTCCTGGTCTCTTCCCTACTACAACACTGATCATTACACAGACGCGTTAAGTGACAGAAGAATAGCAGCAACGCCACAGAGACCACTCATTCCCATCCAAACCACGTAAAGATCAGTGCAAACGAGGAAAAAGGAGGCAAACTCTGAAATCTTCTTCAAGGCATTTGAACTTGGACCACTCATGACCTTTTTACTCTGTAAGTTAAACCCCATCACGCGTTCACTGTAGCTATTTCAAAAAAAAAAAAAAAAAAGAAAAAAGAAAGAAAAAACATCTTTCACAACCTCCTCTTTCTAACCAGAGTCTAACCGTATTTCAGCTCAATGCTTTCCCCTAATGTGTAGAAATGCAAAAGAATCAGCCAGTACACAGCAACAACACAAGAGCAATGGGAATGAAAGGGAAGGTATCAGAGTAATCCTGGGGAAGCTATAGCCGTGGGCGTTGTTTATGTTTAGACTGCATAATGAGGAACAGTCCTGTCAAATCGCAGCTTACTCCCTCATTATGGAGGCTCGACTGGGAGCAGGCCAGTCGAGTCAGGCCACTTTTCTCTGAAACGAGATGAAATAAATAAACTCTGAATGCTTGAATGCACTGGGCATTAGTTACAGTGAGATACAGAATTAGGGCACTGAGGTCGTTACCACAACATGAGAAAAAGAGAGAAATAGTCGTAGATGAGTCTGGTTGGGGGGGATTCATCATTAACAGAGCACAAATTAGGTTTGAAATCGTGAGAATGGGCTAAAACAGTGATTGGCAAGTGTGCGGTAATAGTTCTGCCTAATCAAGCTAAACCAAGCATCCACGGAAAAAAAAAAAGCCCAATCTATTTTAAAAGGTAAATGAATAAACATTGAACTGTTTTCTCATGCAGGATGGTGTATTTGTCTACTGCATGTTGATATGAAAGGAAAATATTTTTCTGTCACATTTACTGACTGCAAAAAAGTGTTTAAATATTAAATGTAAAAAATGAATGTGTTAACATAAGCACATGTATGAATGCATGTGTTTGGTGTTCATCCAAGACAGAGTTGATGAGGCGCTTTTGCCAAGACTGAGAGACATACATTTGATGCAGTCTGGTTTTTTTTAATTTTATTTTATTTTTGGTTGTTTTTTGATGTAGCTCAGTTTGATTTGTGCTTGGCTTGGTTTTTGTGCAGAATACAGAAAGTGTTAGTGATAAAGAGAAAAAAGAGAGAGAGGTGCCTTTCAACTCTTTCTTTCTCAGTTCTGTCTTTGTCTCTCTCCTTCTCTTTCTATCCTCCTGTTTTCCCTCTCTCCTTCATGGTGTGACAGTTTGATAAAGATCCCGTGGATGGGATATGCTAGCCTGCAGGCATGAGAGAGGTTCTGCCAGCCCCCCCCTTTCCCAAAAAAACTCAGCCAATCTCAAACCCAGAGCGGGGGCTCACCTTGAAAACATGATTAGGAAAGAGAGAGAGAGAGAGAGAGAGAGAGAGAGAGAGAAAGAGAAACAGAGAAAGTGAGAGAAGGAGGGTGGTGTAATGTGAGTGACTTTAAACCACTCCAACAGCAGCAGAGCTGAGAGGGTGTGCTGTCTCCAGGCAGGGAGACAAGCAGAGAGAGAGAGAGTGAGAGAGAGAGACTATTAACTTAGAGGCCTCACTGTATGTGTGTGTGTGTGTGTGTGCGCATGCATATGCGTGTTGGCACACACACACAGAGTGCCCAGATGAGAGCGCAGCAGTCTTCTATGATACTGAGGCCTGTTGTAAAGCCAGTGATTCCCACATGTGTTAAATTATTCAAACAGCACAAACCACTCTCCAGAAATTCCCCCCTTACCCCTAATGCAGCACAATATGTTCTCATATTAGGCTACATCATTGGAAATACACTACAATATCAAACAGAGATTATTTTCTTAAACAGCAAAAAAGAAAAAAAAAAACCTCCCAAGACATGCAAAAATAATACTAATTTGGAAAGCAACATCATAATTAAGCTGCAAATACTATTAGTTTCAAATTGTTTCTTCTACTGAGAATTTGCTGTTTCCATTATGAGGTTGATCCTCAGAAGAAGAAGAAGAAGAAGAAGAAGAAGAAGAAGAAAAATAAGAAGAAGAAAAGGAGGAATAAGAAGAGGAAGAAGAGGTAGAGGTAGAGGAGGAGGAGGAGGAGGAGGAAGAAGAAGAAGGGCTTCCATGGTTACTCTTCCGCCTGGATCCTGAGTGAGTGACTACATTTCTGTGTGTGGGAGGTGTGTCATGTTCTTAATTACTGTCGTTATTTCAGGCAGTGTGTAAATCATGTGTGACCTCACTAATGAGCAGTACCACTCAGCACGTGCCTTTTACCAAAATCACCCAGCTTCTCTCCAGTAATTACAACCTCTTTGTTTTTCTTTCTGAAGAGCATTAAAAAAGAAGAAAAAAAACACACACACACTCACTAAAATTTACCTGCAGCATTTAAAGAAATGTGAACGAGTAGAACACACACTCAGGGCAGCGTGGTGCAAATTGCTCAGAGAAATTCACTGTTTGATTAAGTGGCTAAAGAAAATGTGGATGACCTTAGGTTTAAGGAAAGCCACGTGAAGTTATGATCATTAAATCTGTCAAATACAGGCGTGCACTCAACCGGTCTATGCTTATCAACTGGCACACACATAAGAATGCCTAAACAAATGCCTGCTCAAACGTTCACACACATGGATAGCACTTGGTGGCACAACACATCATCAGATATTGAATAGGGAGAATCTGATAAATGCAAATTACAGCACTGGGTGCACAGTGATATAGCGCTCTCTCTCTCTCTCTCTCACACACACACACACACACACACACACACACACACTTGTTGAGGAGAGTGACAGCTGAATAGAACACATTTGCTTGCATCTAAAACGTGTACGTATGCATTTGAACGCGTAAAAACCAAAGAAAATCTCAGCCGGTCTTTGATATTCAGAAAGCTAGCGATGGTTTTTAAGCCGTACCCTTAAAAGACTATGAAAAGACAGCGAGAGAACCAGTGAACTAATGGGACTGAAAGCAGAGGCATAAAGGGAAAGCCCTACACACGGAAGGGCTATTAGTCTCACGCTAAATGTCACCGCGTGTCCTTAAAGTCAAACCTACAGATCTTCATGACAACTTAGCACTCTGTCTGCTGTTAAATTAAAACAGGTTTATACCTAGCAAGTCAGACGGTTAAACCCACAGCCATATTCTGAGGACTGTGCACAACGCCCGGAGTTCGCAGTCATGCAGGTACAGATTTTTAAGACGGAGTCGCTTGCGGTCTTTACTTGAATGCCAAACTGTCGCTTCTGTAACCAATTACTCATTGTCATTTTGTTCCTGTAACAGACTTGCTAAGAAATGTCATTAAAACAAGCCATCCTTCACAGTGTTTAAGACCAAAAAAAAAAAAAAGCACAAAACAAGCTTTTGTTTGTGAGCGATCTTAATCTGTCTTTATCTAGATATCTTACAGGTTTAATTAGGTTTCTTTTCAGTACATGTGACCCTTTGTGAAAACTTAAATAAAAATAACTGGTGAGATCTATGTGCATCTGAAAAACACTGGGATATATATATATATATATATATATATATATATATATATATATATTTTTTTTTTTTTTTTTTTTTTTTTTCGCAGATACACAAAACATTTCACACGGATCATTTCAACTAAGCCATAAGGGCAACGGCTGGACTCTAAGCACAGGCGGAGAACTCTGGCTAAGATAACAATTCAGATTTTAAAAAAACGACCTTGTGAACAAGTTTCACTGTGTAACAATACCAAAACCAAACCTTATAGGGGAAAATCGAGTACATCAAACGATATGCCATGGTCCGGTTTAAGCTATACCATGGTGTTGTGATGGATGGTCAAAGACCCACGCTAACGCGGGAAGAGACTGTGGCTATATTTACAGATGACTCACTGGTGACATTAAGCCTATCGGAGTAATAGCCCTGTTGGCTACTGGTATGTATCCACCTTGTTTACTCTTCCCTTATCTCTGCAAACACTACATACACATATACACACAGACAGGCAGAGTAGTGGGGATCACAGAGGTCAAAGCAGTTGGAAGGGATGTGCACATACTATACCCACCCACCCACACACACGCACACACATGTACACACACACACTCACTCACAGTAAATAAACCTGAGGCTATGTTATAAGAGCTTTCTGCAATAGAAAATACATTCTGAAAAGTCAAGTGCTGACATTAGACATCCCAGCCAGTTTACTTACACTAGATAAGAGAAGACAACAATCAAATTGTATCATTCTCACACGGAGACTTTTTGACCTTTGCTAACTGGCGTTAATGCGGTTCAGTTGTTGTTCTATCTGCATGCATGCATACAAACACATATAAACACACACACACACACACACACACAGTTTGTCCTTTGCAGTTTGTGTTAATAGGATGGAGAGAAAGTCACTGTGTGGGTGGTTATGTGTATGAGCAAGTTTGTGTGTGTTTGTGTTTGTGTGTGTTTGTGTGTGTGTGGGGGGGGGGGGGGGGGGGGGGTAAAAAGGAGTTAAAAGGAAACGTATATTCGACGCAGCAGTAATCCATCACAAACTGCTCGCTACTGTATCAGTTACTGTGCTGTTCATCAAAGCAAAATAAATAAATACATGTCATACAAACATATCTACATGAAAGTAAGCAGCGAACAGAACAAAACATTCACTTTGTTCCATTCCACATCCCATTAGCCTTGTGCATGTTCTCTTTTACTGCGTTATTGTGTGATTCCACTCTCTGGAAGTAGTCTTCACAATGCTGCAGGATAAATGCCTTCTCTCTCTCTCTCTCTCTCTCTCTCTCTCTCTCCATGTCCCTCCCCAGCTTACAGATCAACCTGTCACAACAGCCAGTGGCGACACACCAAAACACTTAAGACACGAAGATCTCGGCAGGTCCCTGCCTCTCTCTCACACACACACACGAGTGCGCTTTTATAGCATGGAGAGAGTACGGCAAGTGTTCTTACACTATGACAGCGGGCCCATTGTATTGCACTGTGGGGAAATAACTATATCCACCTTAATGCAGTGTCTGTAACTCATCAGTGCATTTCTCTTCTATGGCATATGTAAGTTTAATGTTCTACTCTATGTCATACACTGTTTCTGTGAAGTACATTTTTCAAATGGTATTCAAACTTGCTCTTAATTAATGCGGTGTGACAACTGTGCTGTTGTCATTACCAGTACTGCTCCAAAAGGTCTCGCAGGAATTAATGTAAAAATGCCCAGTTATTAAGGACACTTGTTATGAAGTGTGACTAAATTCATTTATAAATGTTGTGTGAAACATTAGAATGTGTCTGGTGATACATTAGCACTATCAGCAAACCCGTTATGTATGAGAACTGAGTACATTCTTTCAATGGCATCTCTTATCTATAGTCCTAGATAAGGACAATCCACGGCATGTTCGGGGACCAAGCCCGACAGTTTCGTGGTTTCTGAGGACACAGAACACAATGAGGCTTTTCAATACTTGTGTCTGACGAGTGAACGAGTGTTTGTGTCCACGTGTGTGTGCCGTAGGCTTAGCAGTGTAACTCACCCTGTGTTTTCTGAGTAAATACACCCCAGACTCTTAATCTCCATGCTGTGTCCTGGTGCCTGTGTATGTCCCCGCCCCGCTCAGAGGGAAAGACAATCTGACCCCTGCATTAATGAATCGCTAATCCCTTCTGCTCATTAAACGCCCTTAAAAGAAAACTTACTCCCACTTCAAAAAAAAAATCTTCGGCCCAGATGCCAGCTGAAATTCAGCTTATTGATATTTCCCCCTTAAAAACATCAAACCACACAGACATACAGACGCGCACACACACACACACACACACACAACTAGAGATACTAGTTCGCCTGGCTTCATAACTACCCATTTATCCCCTCTGGACTGCTGTTATTGAAGAAAAAAAATCATTCTAATCCTCCAAAAGGTTAGTGTGCTTTAAAATAAAACTCTCAATCACAGCACAACTAATCAAGCCGCGTGTCTGCGGATGAGTCACGGCCGACCGTAGCCAGATACACATCTAGAGAATCCCTGGCTTGGTGTCTCCAAAGTAATCAGCGTTCTGATAACCCGACACTTACTAAACACCTTTACAGCAAGACACAGACTGTTGGCAAACAGATAGAGAGAGGGAAAAAGAAATCAATGACAGGGGAGGAGATGTGATGGCTAGCTTATCTGTTTGAACAGCAGTGCTCAGGACAACACCAATTACAGTGAAGACTTTCTCTGTTCCAAGCAAAGTTCATTCCAGGTTCTGAGAAAGACAGAGAGAGAGGAGAGTTAGAAATAAGGCCACGGACACATCTCCCGTGTCTCGGTGACAGCTTATCTGCAATCAACTGAATGCTGTCCATCAGGAAACATAGAGGAATCAATCTTGACTTAGGGACACCGTGTGATAAAGTCTGAGAGAATCCAGAGGGAGACAGTTTCCACACCTGAAAGCCTTCAACGTGCATTTCTCTAAGTCTCTGACACCCCTTGAGTTTGAAATACATATTCACGGTATTTGAAAGCACGTCTGGTGCTGAGCCGAGTCCCAAGGTCAGCCTCATCCCGCTTTAGAAATGGAAATTGGGAGGGATAATTAGGTAAAAGGCAGTAAGAGGTGAAAGAGAAAGAAAAAGTGGAATGGGTAAGAAATTCCCTCGTGTTGAGAAGTCATGACTTAGGCGTGAAGTAAACCTTCATAAACTATTCCTAGTAAGTCAACGTGAGAAAACAGAGGCAAACTTATTATGGTACTTATTATAAACTTACCATTGATTTAATAATGTCAGTCCAGAAAAACAAACAAACAAACAAATAAACAAAAAATAAATCAGCTGCCAAATACCTTTTCTCAAAAGCCGTTTCCTGAAGTGAATGGGATAGTAACAACCGTCTTAGAGGGGCTCATTTTTTATATCGAAGCCCTCATAAACATTCAGGTCATAAATGGTGTCGTGGAGCACGCGTGGTTTAACTCTTTGTGTTGAAGGAGAGCCCCAAACGGGATGTTAGGATAACACACAGGACCTTCAATGCCTAATAAATCATGTTTTTCGTGTTGTTATGCAAATCATTTGTTGATTGGTTCTGAATCAATTAACAGCGTTCATTAATTAAGAACCAGGCAATTTAGAGAGACGTCAGATCATTGTGGGGGGTGCTGGAAGGTGGTGGTATTGGCGGGGGGGGGGGGGGGGGGGGGGGGTTCCAGTCGCAGACCGACTCATGTGTTTGATTAATGACTGAATAAATATCAGCTCTCCTGAGGAAGAACGTATATAACCAGACGAATAGATGCAGGGTTTATGTTTTGATGTGTTTATGCATGTCGTTTGAAAGCTGCGTGTATACAGCGTGTGTGCGCATGTTTAAGCGAGTGGAAGAGACAGGGTCATGTTTGCACTGTATTTACAGGTTCAGGATGTGTGCGCGTGTTTAGTGTATACGTCAGGTATGGTATGAATGTGTTTGCATACCGTCCATTAATAAGAAGTTACTGACGCCTGGGAGCTTCAGTCTGAGACATAAACACAATGAAAACACTCAACCAAGTCGGTCAAAAAACCACTTCCTGCGTCCTTCATCGAGCATGTTTACCAGAAATGCATCGTCTCCAAGTACAACAAACAGAAGGAAAGAGAGAGAGAAAAAAAAAAAAACAACAACACTTGAGCTAAAAAATCTTTGAGACTTCTGTAACCAGACAGTGACAGCTTCGACGCAACAGCAAGTGAATAACACTCAGTTCTCTCCGTGGCATTCACACCTCGCTCGCAAAAAACTCTGCCTCTCCAGATAACCAACTGCTCGCTTCTTGCACAAAACCAGGGGCAGAATATTCACTGCCAGACAGGCTGACGGAGTCACGTTGTCGGTTTTGCGCCGTTTCAAGAAGTTAACGGAGACTTTTAGACAACGCTGTCAACAAAGTCGGAGAGAGGAACTGTTTGGCTGTTTAATTCACCACGAGAAAAAAAAAAAAAAAAACAGGGCCTGAAGAACCTAACTAATCTGACTGACCTTACACCGGCCCGGAGCCTCTAAATCCATACACAGACAGCATCACAATTTGTCATGCATTCCAGCCAAATGGTCTTAGTGGCGTTGTTTAATATACAACTTTACCGAGCAAGATCCAAAATGAAAGTCCCCATCTGCAGTGAAATAATTACCCCTTTATTGAAGTAAAATTAACCCTCCACCCGTCTACTATACCAGAATGCACCTCTGGTGCCTCAGAGGCCTCTTATCTCCACAAGTAATAAACATTCCATTCCCTCAAGCTTCCTGCCTGAGTGAAATGGCAGAAAAAAAAAAAAAAAGAAAAAGGAAATCCCAGACACGCTTAAGCCCTTTTGTGGATGAGTTTAAAATGCGGTTCACGACTAACCAGAGCGGCAGTAGCCCTTACAAATGTGTGTTTTGATTCTGCGTTTAAAAGAAAAAAAAAACGGTAGCTGGAAAATGCAATACTCGTGTAGAAGTCACTACCATAAGGTTTGGTTTCGGAGTCCTTCACCGTCAGAGCCATGACGCGATGAGTCTAGCTAGCTTGACATTTATTTCCAAGAGTAGTAATTGTAAACAAAGAGCTATGAGGACATGAGGATAAACAGTGGTATAAACGTGAAATATGCACACAAAGAGAGAGAGAGAGAGAGAGAGAGAGAGAGAGAGAGAGAGAGAGCGCACTTTTACATGTGAAGAGTGGAGTGTCTGTCATTTGCGTCTGGCCTTGTGGATGAATAAGGTTCTGATTGTATTTGCAGGGGATGATGTTTTTTTTTTTTCCATGCCGTCTGTCTTTTCAGACAGAAGCCTTCTCTAAATATTGAATCATATAAATCTGAAAAGACCACATTATCCAGAGGATTCTGTGCAATTTGCATATTCATTAGAATTAATTAAAATGCACTGCTGCCTTGGTGTTTTTTTTTTTTTATCAGCATTTTCAATACTCGAGAGGTGCCAAAGACAAAGAGAGAAATGATCAGAATCTGTGATTAGAGGAAGAAAAAAAAGAAAGGAAGAACTCCACTCCATCACATCAGTCTATCCCTTTGCGGGGAAAGTGTTTTCATTCAAAACCAAGGCTGCCACTTCCTGATGAGCCTTATTCAAAATATGACAAACACTGGGCTTTCTGAGACTGGGATAAGGGTCTTTTTTTTTCTTCCCTGAGATTTGGTGGAGTTTGGTTGTCTCTTTTCATTGGCTAATTTGAATTTTGAATGGCTTGTGCCATTTGCTTCATACACAAAGACTCAAAACTGGCTTTTTTGTTGGTGAGATGTGGCGAATGAAGCATGTAATCAGTTGTTGCATACTGAAGTGTATACACACACACACACACACACACGGGCAGAGAGAGAGACACACACACACAAACACACACACATACAGACACAGACAGAAAGAGTGACAGACAGACACACACAGACAAACACACACACACATACATACGTGCACACCTAAGTATCCATTTAAGAAACAGCTCAATAACAAGACCACATCTTTATGAAGTTAGCTAATTAGCTCATTAAAACTGTACTAATTAGGAACAAATTTGCACCATCTCACACATCAACCTACAGCTTATTTCCATCTCATCATAAACATGTTACAAACTGATGCTAAAACCTTCATAATATATAATATGAGATGGACAACAGCAGTGTACCTGCCACTGTAACAAGCCTCTCAAATATAGACATATTTGAAAGTCATTAAACATTTTTAATGACATTTTCTAACCTGCAACCCACCATTAACTTCAAATCACTGGTATGTGTGATTGTGTGTGAGTGAGTGAGATAGAGAGAGAGAGAGAGAGAGAGAGAGAGAGAGAGAGAGAGAGAGAGAGAGAGAGAGAGAGAGAGCGAGCATGAGTGCGGTGGTTGAGCAAGGCTGTGTTGGGTGGCATTTCCAAGGCCTTTTCAAGGTGTGACATTTAAATGAGGTGACAGAGTGTGGACAGGGCTACAGTAACACGGCAGTTTGACTGCTCTTACACACACTCTACAGCAACAAGGCACGTCATACAACTGACATATCCTTAACACAGAAGGAAATCAGGAGCCATGATCAACTCGACAAGGGTGGTTTCTCCAGAACGGAGAGTAAGGCTCTCCTGGGTGAACTGGGCCTTTGTGTGCGTGAGAAAGACTCATCGTCGGTTTAGATGTTTAAGTGATCTTCAACCCTTTGAGTGTCTAGTCCTTTGAGTCCTCTCTTATTTATGCCTCAGCTGTTTTGTTCAGCAGTCTACCACCATGCTTGAGAGAGAGAGAGAGAGAGAGAGAGAGAGAGAGAGAGAGAGGGCAAGGTGAGAGGGAGTGTGTGTGTGTATACATGATATGTGCATTAGGCCAGCCCAGATGTCACACTGTGAGGACATGTTCTGTGTGTTGCGGACATGAATACTGCATTGCCATGTCTTCGTGTCTCCACCCTCTCATCCCCTCCCCCCTTGACAGGGCCTACTGAGTCAGTCTTGGCCCTGCCAATCAGTTTGTGCTGTCCAGTTAGTTTTGGTAGGCCTTTACCAAGACTAACTGGACACCATGGAGAACACACACACTATCTGAATAGGAAAACTGCGTCTCAGCGAGCCTCTATCCTATTCAACACACTCGTTCTTCCTACGGACATCCGGTCAGTGGGTAAACAAGATAGAGGTACCATTGCTGCGTCAGGAACAAGCTCAGTGACCTTCCAGATCTAGTGACAATTTGAAGGATTCTCTGTTTTTCTCACCAACAGGCATCGCTCTACATCTGAGGGACAACATGGTGTCCCAGAAGCACAGCCAAAAAAGAAAAAAAAACAAAAAACAAAACAACGACCCTAAACCTAACCTAAAGATTCAAAACGCATTACCAGCTTTCAGAGGGACACAGCATTTAGAAAAGAAACCTAAGTGTCTGCCGAGGAAAACGGGTAATGTAAGAAAGTTCCGGGATAAACACTGTGCGCGGCGGTGCAGCGATGCGCGAGAGGATCTTCAGTCGCTCACGAGGCCGCGGCACCCGACGGCACGATCAATTTTAATCAGCTCTCGTTAGTAAGGCCGGAGGATGGAGCTATATGGAGACGTGACACGTCTGCTTGACAACGCGCTGGCGCGGATTGCTGGCGAGAAGTTTTGCGTGGAATTAACAAAGCACAAAGAGCATACATTAAGAACGGAGATGTCCTCGTTTGACTCGAATTTTACTTTCCCCGAGTCTACCGCACTTTTTCTCTCTTAGTCAAACAGTCCCCAGAGTGGGAGTGTTTGCTGAGGAAACACAGCTACTGTATATATATATATATATATATATATATATATATATAAACCTCCGACAGGAAAATACATTTATGCAAAAGTGGTACTGGTGGGGGAAGTGCAAGACTAAAGAAGAACAACACAGTGCAAATTTCACAGCCTATGTTTCTGTAATAATACAGTAACATTTATTACTGTAGAGTCATGAGGGAAACGGGAAGTAGTGTTGAAGATTTAGAGGATGGTTATTTCCTGCATAATTCAGACTACCTGGGAATATGAAATTCCTTTCAGTCAGTACATATACAATTGTCTGCAAAAGTTTCAGAACTTCCAGAGACCAAAGTGCAATTTTGAATTTATCTCCAAGGCAACCGCTGCAGACAAAAAAACAAATCAATTCATGATGCAAAGTTAAACATGAAACCTTCCTCCAAATGTTGCTGTGCAAAATCGCTGTGAAAATTGTTCATCATTTTTAAAGATTTTACTTTTAAAATGTTGATTACAAAGACCCAGTAAACTGATTCATTAGTTAAACAGCTGATGATAATTCCAATGTTGACCACCTACTCTGAAGTCACATCAACAATGTGAACTGTCAGAGGAATTGGCAAGACACTTGCTGTAAATGGGACAGTTGGGGTCAGGTTAAGTTTGGAAAGACCAAGAGAAAACCCCCAATGGACTTGCCCAAAACTAGTCAGAGCCTACACATCACTGCATCGGGCCGCACTGTGGAAAAGTTTCGATGACTCCGGAATGACTGTTCACAAATCCCTGATACAGCGCTCACTGCACAACAACAGTAGTCTGCATCATACAGCTGTCATAAAAAAAAAAGAGAATTTTTCTATTACCTCATCACAAAAGTTACTGTCCAAAGTCTACCAACAAAAACCACGAACTGCCTAAAGTTTTGGGGAATATGGTTTTAAGGCTTGGCGAGATGAAAATTAAACTGTTTGGTCCATGGAAGGGGGGGGGGGGGTTAAAGCATTTTCATAAAATAACGTCTTGTCAACTGTCAAGTCCAGGTGCAGTTATGTTTTTGGGGTTGTGTTGCAGACAGTGGTAAAGGAAATGCTGTGTGGCTAGAACAAAGAACAGATTGAAACAGATAACTAATAACAAACGCTCTTATCTAATGAGACAGAGACAGTCAGGAAATGAAGGCTCAGACATGTTAGAAAGACAATAATGTGAAACAAACTTCAAGAGCAAACATGAAGCACAGTACAGTAAAGAAAGGACAGACTTTCAAAGACCCAAGACTTGTGGCAAAAAGAAATGATAATTATGGATTAATAATTGAAGAAAGACATAGTTCGCTTTGCACGACATAAAGAACACTTACAAAAGATTCATTCAAAGATATACTTTTGACCATGGAACAAATTTCTATCTTTGGAGGCTGTCATGATCAGCTCTGTGAAATTGCTAAAACTGTGCTTGAGAACAGTGTGTAAAGCACCATTTTACAAAATCGTGATTCTGAAAAACACAACACTCCCATGAGTCACATTACTGGAGGGAGAGCTAATTTAATTAAACGATCATGATTAGATTTTCTCTGTTCTCCTCTCATTTCCACTTATGAGCGCAGTATTTTTGGTCTCCTAAAGTCACTTTACCAAACACTGAAGTTCTGAGAAAAAAAAAAAAAAATGAACCTCTCTCGCCGAGCGTTCGCACAGATAGACCGAACTTTATAAAAAGAAAAAGAAAAAGAAAAAAAAAAGAAGATTAGCGCGGCTCGGAACAAATTATCCTTCTGCCAGTCACCGAGGGTTTTTTTTTTTTTTTCTTCTTCAGCCAACTTTAAGCTTCTCTTTTTCTTTCGTTCTTTCTTTCATTCTTCCCTCTCTTCTGTGTAACCGATGATCCTGGTAATAATAAGGGTGCCTGTATTCAGGGAGTTGGGAATAGCTGACGGGCTCTGTTCACAGACTGTTTTTGTTTTTCTTTAACGGTGTGACACAGCACATGAAAAGGTCACTCTCGAGTGTTTTGCATGGGCAGAAAAAAAAAAAAAAAAGAATTCCATGCCCCTCCTTATCCTCCCTTGTAATGTTGTGTTTTGCGGAACTTTGATGAGCTCAGCATAAACAGGGGAATGATGATTCATATCTCCCTGCTGCAAACAGCAACTAAAGAGACGGTACATCAGATTCACATGAATAACTTAGTAGTCTCTCACTAATACCATTGGGACAGTATGCTTTCATACATATTCTATACTCAGAGCTTTAGAATATTCTAGAGTCAGTTTTCTGATATCGTTGTATTGGATATGTGCTTGAGTCAAGCTTTTATAAATGACCTACATAAAACAAAAGGCGTTCTTAAAGAGCCAACTGTTTTGTAAATATGATAATACTTTGACCCAGCAAAAATTCCAAGAAATCCTGCACTTGCTGTGTTAAGGTAAAGCTTTGTGATCAAAAGGTTCAGTGCTCTGCTTCATTACACAGCACCAGTTTTATTTGATGTGCTGGTTTTTTTTTTCCCCGGTAAAATCTTCACTGACTCCTGGCTACTGTCTGCCAGTTCAGCATGTACTGGGAAAGCTCCAAAACCAGTCAGCATCTCACTTTTGGGATACCCACCCACACCCACACCCTCCCACACACACACAAACACACACAAGCACGCACACGCACCAGCACACACAAAGCATGACGGTCAGTTCCCGCTTCTTTCTGCCAAAAGAGGCCACCCAAATGGCTGACATTACTGTCCTCTGACTGGCACATCATCTGTACACACACACACACACACAAACACAGACACACACACTCTTTCATTTAAATGACAGTGCATTACACAAAGAGCCAAGCCAAAGTGCCATACTCTCAGCTGACACTAATGGATTTGTTTCTCTCTCCGTCTCTCTATCCCTCTGTGTGTGTGTGTGTGTGTGTGTGCCTATGCACGTGCATCTGCATAAATCCTGGCAAGCCAATAGCGGTCAATGGGCAAGACCTGAAAATTAGAGCGTTCTGGTAAAACAAACACCCAGAAATACCACAGTTACCACAAGGCACAGGGCCTGGTAAACAGCAGCCTGGGGAAAGTCCCACCATGGCAGCAACAATGCCAGCATTCTGAACCCAGTGCCCCGACCGCAGCCAGGGAGGCTCTTCTGTTTACACACACACAAACTCAGTAACCTCTCGCAGAATTCTGACTCCTGCTTTTCAACGCAGGATTCTAGAAGCTTCTTTTCTCCGTCTCTTTCTCACTTTCGTTCTCACCACACACAGACAAAAGGAGTCAAACTGTCTGAGCTCATTAACCTTATGATTGGTTTGCTGATCATGCTGTTCTGACTCAGAGGACTGGAGTGGAGATGAGGGGAGAGGTACAAAAAGACCGTAAGCCCAAGTCATTTTACTGGGGTCACAGCATCAGTCACATTGAATCATTTGTTAAATGTAACCAAAAAAAAAAAAAACCTGACCCTGGTCATAGCAACACATGCTAAATAAACACTGTCCTGCTTGAAAATAGCGTAATGAGGAGAACAGGCGTGCTCATTTTCCAGCCATGAAGAGGAGGAGGACAGAAAAAAACAAAAAACAAAAAGTAGAAGTAGAAGACAGCGAGAAGCAAAACTAGAAACAGTAAAAACTGCCTGTTGTTCTAGACATGGCAGCAGCAGATTGCCCTGTGTTGACGCTGGGAGACACACACACACACACACACACACACAAACACACAGGGGGAAAAAAAAGTTGTATAACACCACCCACTGAGGAACCGAGAGAGAGGGAAAAAAAAAAAAAAAACCTTCCTGACATTCAAGCTCGACTGAACACAAGCTGCAGAGATGTGGAGCGGAGCCATCTCCAATGTTTCACAACAAACAGGACGGCCTGCATAAGCGCTTCGCTCCTCTTATATAAGACACGAGAGCTCACGGCAGACCATCTCAGAGAAAAAGAGACGGAACGAGACAGAGAAAGAGAGACGGCGGGCATACGCGTGTGTGTACATTAAACTAAAAGAGGTCAAGTCCAAATGCATATGTGCAGTGTGTGTGTGTGTGTGTGTGTGTGTGTGTGTGTGTGTGCAGGGGTCAGCCAGCCGGTGGAATGTGGTCGAAGGGAAAAACCCACTCAGTATCAACAACATTCCCATAATGCTGGTAAAGAACCTGCATACACGGCCTGTCCTTTAGGCTACTGAGGGCCTGTGTAATGTTCCAGATATACAGCCGAGTAATCTGCTTCTGGGAAGCTAAAGTAAGTCTGTATATTCAGTAACTGCCTCCAGGAAAACGTTAAAAGGAGCATCCGCACACTAAAACAAGAACATATAAGCAAGGTCACAGAGGCAGTGAATGTTCACTAACCAGATGCTAAAAGTGATCATACCATATATGTATATATATATATATATATATATATATATATATGTACTGTAATTGACCACTGCACACGGTGACCATAAAGCTAACTGTATAGAACCCAGGCCCTGCAGCCATTCAGGGGTCGCTAACCAGAACTTCAAGTTATTGTATTAGAGGCCATAGCTTTGCTACCACCGAATCCTTTCCATGCCTCTCGATGCCTCTAAAAGCAAAAAAAAGGGCCAGAAAACAATGATATAGAGCTGCAGCGCAATAATGAGCTTAATTTTTGTAAAAGCTCAGTAAATTCACTGTATTGACGTGCAGTAGGAGCAGCTATTCTAGCTAAACACATTAAAAGCACTCGGGGACATTTCTCTCATTAAGCCTCCGCAGGTTGAGATCCAAATGGGTTTCAGCCATTGCCAAATACTGATTCATGCTGATTGAAATGAATGTGTTTGTTGTTTATCACACTAAAGGCTGATGAGACAATTACACAGTGTCATATGTCATTATTACTACAGAGTCATTGTCGAAACAGCCACGGTTTGTAGATATTTGAGCTTTTGCCGCACTAATTTCTTTTTTAGCTTTAGTCGTCACGCTGAGCGCCGCAAATCACTTTCACACACGCACAAAAGGAAAAAAAAAAAATGGAGGGAGAAAAAGAAGAAAATGTTTAGTTCTCTCTCTCTCTCTCTTCTCAGAAAAGAGGTCAGAAGGACAAAACCACTATATTAATCTATCCGGTCGAAACGAAGTCAACACTCCATTACAGAGTCAGAACGGAGAGAGAAAGAGAGAAGAGTTGAGACAGAGAAAAGAGAGGGTAGTGTCAGAACCAGGGGTGGGGGGGATGGTGGGCAGCTGAGGGACCCGACACAAAGAGAGAGTGACGACTTAAGGAACTAACGACATCAACTCGTCCACCGGGGAGCCGAAATGCTCTCGGCATTTAAAATCGCACACCCAAAAGAGAGCGAGCGGGAAACCGAGAAGGGTCGCTACCCATCCATCCATCCATCCATCCGTCCATCCGTCCGTCGTTCATCACCAGAAGCCCTTCAGGTACAACACCTCATACTTTTCCTCACTCCTCATCTCCCTCTCTAGATTCGACACGTTCCGCATGCAGGAGCTATTGCCCTGCAGGAATGGAACCCTCTCTCCGGAACGGTCGTGGGAGATTCTCATTCCGAACGGCGATCACGAGGACCCTATCTAAACCTCATTAGGGTCGGGAGGGCAATCATAGCACCTTTGATTGGCGGCAGGTGGATGACTGACTGATTTCCGGACCTTGTGGGTTAAGAGGCTCAGGAGGCCCGTTTTAGAGGCGACTGGGGCATTAGGGAGTGTGTGTGTGTGTGTGTTGTTATTGGCATATGGATTCAGAGGTGAATTTCACACTTCACCAGGAGCAGCATCATTATGATTCCTCTCTCTCTGTCTGTCTCTCTCTCTCTCTCTCTCTCTCGCTCGCTCTCCCTCTCGCTCTCTGAAGCTTCAAGAGACCCAGTCGAGCAGAAAAGCCTTAGCCCAAAAGCTTAATTACAAATCTACCCTGAGGAGAGCAGGGAAATATAGGGGTGAAAATACATACAATCCCTCCAAACACACAGACAGACACACACACACACCCATCCACCCACACACTGACTGACACACACACACACACACACACACACAGACACACACAAACACACACAGACACTCTAAGCTAAATAGTTGTCATTTGGGGGGAAAAAAGATCTTTAAGAAAATATGCATGTAACCAAACAAGCCTAAGTATTTCAACGCCTTGTTTCATGTACATGAATTGATGAGGGTAGATTATGATATAACAAGCTGACGCTGGTTTTAGAGCCAAGCCCAGCGCTCAGAGTAACATGCATGTGTGAAACACTCAACCCATGTGAAACAGTTCCTTTACCACAGTGCTCCACTTACAGTCAACACTCTTATTGCCAAAATTTTCCCATAAGCTAAAAAGCTTTTGGACAAAACACATCAGTAAAAGTCCCAAGATAACATAATGAATGTATCTCTTCCATTAGACTGAGTGAGATTAATCATAGCGATAAGCCAAACACACATCATAGACGCGTCTAATTTTTCATCTTTAGGAAAAGTGTGACAGACCATCTAAACATTCACATCCACAAAAGTGTCTTGATTGGAAACAGCTTGTATAGCCCTCATCCTGATAGCATGCAAATGAATGCTCCTGGTCATATTGATATTTCCTTAATGAAATTAATTGCAATCAAAGTCCCGCTCCCCCCCACCCACACACACGCAAGGACGAAAGGCAATTAAGGTCAGCTAGCCGAGTAACCTCAGTTAAATACCCCCCCCCCGCCCCATTCCTGTTCCAATGCAAATGAGACACAAACTGAAAACTAGTTAATTTGGCCTCTTGACATTCCAAACTGACTCTTAGGGGGAAACGCAATGCAAATCAAATGCAAATGCCCAGTATTGGTTTTGTTTCCACCTCCCAAAAAAAAAAAACCCAACAGATTTCTGTTCTTCTTTGAATATTTGATGACTGCAGGTGGAACGAGAGAGGGAACGCGCGGCACAAGCAGGTGAGGCGGACGCCTCGGCGAGTGATATCGCCGGAGCGCCACGCGCACGACAGCCGGACGGACTGGGGCGGTCGCTGTAATTTAACGTGGGAGATGCCTGCACCCAGCAGCAAAAAAAACCCAAACAACAACAACAAAAAAAAGATACCAGAATCTGAGTCAAGCAGAATATTCAAACTGAGAGACAGAGGGAGAAAAAAAAAAAAAAAACACACAGGAAAAAAAAAAAAAAGTGTGATGCGTCTCGCAAAAAAAAAAAAAAAAAAAAGGCAGCTCTGAGCCTCTGAAGGAGCAGCTCCTCGTCTTGTTCATGTGCTTGACGCGATTTCGGTAATTCAGCATGATGTGTCCCAACACGAGGGGCGAAAAAAGCCGCGAGAGCGCAAACGGACCGCTCGACAGGACAACGTGGTCATGTCAGTGGTTTGCCAATTTACACTGGCCCCAACCAGCTGCTCTGTGGGCAGGAGGTCAGCCATTACATCATCACCACAGAGACAGGGTCAGAGAGAGAGAGAGAGAGAGAGAGAGAGAGAGAGAGAGAGAGAGAGCGCTCTGTTTAAATGATTATTGGTCAGACACTGGGGGTCAGTCCACTTCCACACAGTAGTATGAAAAAGGTCAGCAAATCTCAGACACAGTAGAGTGGGCCTGGGTCTGTGTCTGATAAAGCCCTGTTTATAATCAGTCTCACTTCAAGGACACTCGCAATACCTTCCACTTCAAAAGGAAAAAAAAAATCAAAGCGTAGGAAATCCAGATAATGCTCGTTCGATACATTGATTTACAGTATGGATTGGCCTAGATTAGAATTCAATAATAACTCTGTTTGGTGAAAAGTGCTTTCCCTCTCATGTCACTTAAGTCACTGGCCTTTCTCTTCAATGGCATCTTCATTAGTTTACCATTAGCCTGAGCTAGGAGTGCTCTAGTAATTCATTACAGTACTAAAACTACTCAGGTAACAGTCCCATAGGCACTGCACACAGTCAGATCCATTCAAACTTATTGACAGCTCCTCACATGAGCTTTTTCCTTTCTTTTTTTTTACCATTTTGCCTTTTATTACATGTCTGTTCACTTATTCTCCTGAAGAACACAGGGGGAAACTGGTATAGCTTCTTATATAGGAAGCACAGTAGAGAGCCGCTAACTCTGCTACAGGCCTTATGACTACACCACAAACACACAACACAAACATCAGAGGGGACAAATGTGTGTGTTTGTGTGTGCGAGAGAGAGAGAGAGAGATGTAGTTTTATAGATGTAGTTACTGAGACAGAGTTAAGTAAAAATGGGATTTTGCTGTTTTGTTTGAAAAAGACTGGGTGATCAGCTGACATCCATCTCTCTCAGCATTACGTGTGAATCTCATCTGATGTGGCAGCAGTGCTTTGACCTTTAAGGAGACACTTTGGTAACGTGTTAATCAGTGTTCATGATAGGGTGAGAATATATGTGAGTGTATATGGTTATGGACTGACTGTGTATGTACTTTATGAATGGTACAGAGAAATGTATGTTATGGTAACGATTACTGATAATACTACAGTTAGATCAGTCATGCTCCACTCTGTCCTTGGTGTTTTCACACATACTAGGTGCTAACACTGCATATACTGTACATGGGCAGTCCCAAGGTGGAAATGGGCAGGTAATGTAATGTAATGTCCCTTTCCCAGTTTTTCAGACACCCATTTGTTTGGCAGAAATGATGTTAGTCCGTTAGATAAGAGAAAGATCAGCAGTCAGTGTGCATAACTCAGACTGTTCACGGTGACCAGACAGGCTGGTCAGGTGCGTTAGACAGACGAGCGCTTGAAAGCGATTAAAACACAGACTGCCCATTATTGAGCTTGCTGCTTCAGATGCAATTCACCTTTCGCTGTACAGAAATCTCAAAGTGACAGAAACTCCAGCTTCTTCGTTCATCTGACTCAGATATCAGCTCGACACGGGCAGTTACAGACGCCGTTTTCCTCAAACGCAGCAGTTTCATACTCAGTGTGACTGGAAGGAGGAAAAAAAAAAGAAGAAAAAAAAAAAAAAGGTTGGATCCATAGATGTCCGAGGGTGCTGCTTGCCACTCCTTCCTCCTCACTGCATTCTCACTTTCACTCTCTCTCTCTCTCCTCTCTGCCTGTTTAACACACTCTCTCCATTTCAACACTTCTTTCATTTTGCTTCCTCGCTGTCTCGGCGATGTGACAAAGAAGCAAAAGTATGTTTAAACATACAGAGCTCCTCTGACATGTAGGAACTGGATACACACAGAGCGTTTCTGACATACAGTAACGTGTTTCAGCTCAGCGCTCAACGCTCTGCTATTCCAATCTGTGACAGATTCATCTATTATAGTACTGTTCCCAGATCAGATCTTACAACAACCCTGTTGCTGTGGTTGTGTGTGTAGGTGAGCGCTGACCATTGACTTACGATACACTGTGATGGGTCTGTTCAGTTCAGTAGTTGCATAGCTCTGTACAAGTGGAATCTCTGGTCTGAAACAACGAGCATGAAGGGGGAGGGAATAAAAAAAAAAAAAAAGAAACAAGAGCGCAGCTGCATCCTGATTGGCCGCAGCGTGCACCGCGAATCGCAGCGTAGCCAATCCCTCAGCCACTCAGCTTCCATCAACACACGCCGCGTAGTTTTATGAATGAACGGCAGCATACGCTGGGCGGGCACACGTTTACTCAGAAATACTATAGCTTCTGCGAGCAGTTTCTTCACAGGGCTGTTGTAGAGCTTTAAATTACATTTGAAAATACACACTGAGCGCCTCCCTTCCACGTACAAGAGTATACCTACCCCGAAACATACATATAGGAACTGGTACGGTACATCAATGTTACAAACAGAAAGCAATGTGACAGTGTATAAGGCACATTCAATTGCTGTGTTGGAAAGTGGACTCAAAAAAAACAAAACAAAAAAAAAAAACACATGCACTGCAAGTAGTACACTGAAAGAGTGTGAAATTGTGTAATTGTACTCATCTGTATGCTCTTAAGTTAAACAGGTACTTTTACTGTTAATTTGTGCAGTAAATTGACAGGGCAAAATAAACAATGTTCATTACAATAACAAACTGACATAAAAATCTGAGACTCTCCATGAACTTTGCCTGGCAAGGAAAAAGTGGGGAATTAGGTTAAGTATGCCTCGCTTCCTTTCCACGCTTCAAGAGTGCCACCTATTGGCAGACAGTGGCGGTGCAGCCGAAAGTAAATTACATCACCGATTCCCTCACAGTGCAGCGCGCTCTCAGACAAAAGACCAGACAGTGAAAGACTCCATGCATAGTATCCAAGGCTGGGTAAGATAAGGAAGCCAGTACAATAAGCCTGTTAGAAAGGCTGTCTGTTCTAATGACACACAGGCAACGTCTTCAGACACAAACATAATGAAGGCCTAATCAAGCCTTTGACGATCTCCAGTTGATGGACAAGGGCGCGCAGCACAGCAGAGGATTTACTCTTTTTAAAACAGCCGCGAACGTGTGTAATATAATTTTATCGCAGGGTTAGTCCACAGTAATAAAATCCCAAGGACACGGCATTTAGATCTATTTTTTTGTGTGTTTCTGTGTAAATACCATGCATCTGCTCACCATGCTACCAATAATGTTACTCAATATTTAACAAGGAGCACCGTAAATAATTCACTGACATTACAACGCTCCTATGGGCAATATATTCTATAGATCGGATTTCAAGGATATTTAATGACGTTACGTTTCTCAAGCTCTCTCTCGTATGTAGCCGGTGCCACCTAGTGGCTGTAATAGGGAAGAACCCCAAAACAAAGGATACGCGAAACGGCAGGTGGCTTGAGTTCTTTGTTGGTGATTTACTGTCTGAAAATCTGACTTGCACAAGGCATAATTCAAACCAACGACTACATTCACAACTGTTATTTAGTAACACACAAACAATAACATCATATTAATGCATTAATGTAACATGCTCTAAATACACCCCCGACCATTCACGGAGTTCTTATTGGCGAAAAGCCAACAGCTCCAACCACCTACAGTGACACACAGCGACACATAAAATGAGAAGAAATACATCAAACTATTAGAAATTTTGAGGAAAATAAACCAGACGTTAGGCTGTGTTTAACAAAACACAAGAGTTTAGATGTTTCAGGCTAAATTGCATGCCAGAGCTCTTCTTCAAGACTATTAACTTGAACGCTAACAAATAACTTCCTTTCCATTCACTGACACCATCTTGTTTACATGCCCTTCAAATTCAAAGGGAAATTTGGCACATTGAGGGGGCAGTTAGGAACTGAATCAGCAGACTTGCTTATCTTGTTTGACTGAAACAGAGTTCCTGGGCCCATTTCAACACTGGGGAAAAAAAAAAACACACACACACACCAAAAAAAACATGGCCTCTCTTCCATTTGACCATGAACTTTTCAATGTAGTGGCTGACGTTTCCCGCGCCCCCCATCTCCTTCACAAGTTCCTTTTCATCAAGTATGAGGACATAAATCATTTTGGATGGTATTCAGGCTAATTAGCACATGGCTAATTGGGGTCCCTGACCCCCATGTAAAACATTATGTTGTCTTTACCTGCTCTGAAACAAGAGTGAATTAACCCCACACAATTAACACAATTAACACATGCCTCAGTCCACAACACAGGTGCCTTTGCCAAGACAGACCAAAGACAAAACATACCAGAGCGCTTAAAACCCAGTGATTTAAATAGAAAAAATGAAATTCTGTGATGAAGACGGTAATGACTGGCACGAATGCACTGACAAACCCACAAAATGTTTCATTCCACGGCATTTGCTTTGGAGACACAGCATAACAATGGATTTAGTCATAGAATCTAATGTAGAGCCTGTTTAACTGATCTCTAAGCTATGAAAGCCATTGAGATGAGTCAGTTCACCATTAAAATAGCATTTTGATACATATAGACTGAATGTAGAGGAGGGACAGCCAGCCCCTCTCTGCCTTGTACGACCTGCTGGATTCTACCAATCAAAACGCATAGCCATACAAGAAGCAGCCACGGATTCCACAGGTGACTTGACAGATTGAAAACTCCTCCATTCCAAAGTGGGTTGTGTGACGCAAGAGTGGGTCCTGCCACCAGTCAAAAGTCAAAATCAGCATACAAGTCTCTTACTCAAGCTTAACTTAACGAGACCGGCGTTAGGAAATCTGTTTCGTCAAAATCAACACGACGGGCCAGTTTGACGCCTACAGACTTCAAGAATCAAGAACGCAGATTAACACGTCATACAAAGGTTGAACACTTCTTTATTAAAACACTGTAAACCTATGTACAGTTCACACACAAAATACAAAATATTACCCTCTACACACGCGCGCGAGCACACACACACACACACATATAATATCTGAGTGCACACAGGAGATAAGGATACGGGGATTAAATTAACCCTAATTGAAATATTCTTTTTTTTTTTTTTTTGAAAGCTTTTGTGTTTTGTGAAAACAACATATCCAACTGCAACAAAAAAGGAAGCAATTAAAAACCCGCATTGAGTATTCTCAAGCAATGACAACGCCCGAAAAACATCTTCACACAACAGCACATTTTGCATTGGGGGGAAAAAATTCAATTCCATTTCAAAAAAAAAAAAAAAAAAGCTGATCAGAACAGGGACTAAAACAGGTGAATAGACTGGAGCACAAACATTTAAATTACGGTTTTTGCACTGATCCAAAAAAAAAACAAATCGACTTTCTAAACGTAGTGAACTGTCTGAATATGCCTTGAAAATTAGCTTTATCTATGATACGTAACTGAACTAGGTCAAATTACAATAGCTGAATACAAATAGCGACACACAACAAAAACTCAACCCAGATTAAAAAGATAGATCTAAACTAGGATTAACCCTAATTTAGCTGATAAAACAATGCAAAATTATAGCTTGAATTTCAGTGCATTACGGTACGCAAAAATTAACTACAAAAACATGTCCATCATCCCACATGATGTGATAACACAGATATGAAACTCACTGGCATAGAAAGTGAAAAGGCACCTACAGTCCTCTAATAGTCAATAAAGTCTTGTTAGCAAGCAACATGTAACTACAGAGAAATAAACTTCCAATGGCAGAGTCTGTTTCTCTAAAGTTAAGTACAATTGACATTCCCTGTCAACCATTTACAACAATTTTAAATCACACCAGAGAATTTTAAAACATCCAGCCTGTTTAAAAAAAAAAAAAAAATCATTTCGTCGCAAAGACGCCAAACTATAGCTAATTGGCTAGTCACAGACAGGACATTGCTTTAAAAAAAAACAACACACACACACCACACATTAAGAAACCCTGCGTGGGAGGTAGCGTACCTAAAGCATCAGCTCTCTTAAAGGGAGGCATCAAAATGGCTTTTCACAAACGATTAGTGGCCATTGGGCAGTTTCTTCCTCGTGTTCTGAATGGCTTTCCAACGTTCCTAAAAACGAAACTACACTTGTGCCACTGAAGCCTCTCCTGACTCCATTAAACGAATCAGCTGTCTGAACGTCGTTCCAGACATCTATAATCTCATGTGTGACACGCCGAGGAACACGTCCGCATTAAAAAGAAAAAGAAAAAGAAAGCGGAAAAAAAAGAAGAAGCTAATGATCAAAGGCCGGGGGCCAACTCATCCGACGTAAAGCGAGCACACACGTTGTCTGTATACTCTGCAAAAAAAAAAAAAAAAATTAAATAAATAAAAAGAAGCAGAAAAGAAGAAAAAAAAACTGGCCATGATCTTGCAGCTAACCAAGAGATTATCCTTAAAACCATCAGACATACTGACCCACCACAACCTGGACTTGTCTCGGGCACAGTGTACTGGATAGGAAATGACAGTCTTCGTCTTCGATTTGAGAGATTATCAAGTATGAACTTGGTCCAGCCCTGAGATTAAATGCAACACCTAATTGACTGACATAGTGATTCGTTTTGGAAAATTACCTCACTCCTATCAGATGTCAACTCAGTGAAACGCAGCAATCAAATTCTAACAATGCTCGTGAACGCACAGTGGGGTTTAAGGTTAAAAATGAATGTAGTCAGATGTTTAAAGCATTAAATATTCTCCCAAACAGTGATCAGGCACATATAATTCAGAATGTATGCCGAGAGCACACCAATCAACCACGAGTCAACAGTTTGCGTCCTAGAGTGTGAACCCCCCCCCCCCCCTTCACTTCCAAAGCAGGCTCGGAGGACATCAACCAAACGTCACATCACCGTATTCACACAACATGCTTAAAGAGACACTCATTCCTAATGAGTCTGGGACAAATATTTGCTGGGTATAAACATACCCATTCTCTAAGCACCACAGTTCAGAGTCACCAAGCATCTAATTCACCAACTGAAAACAAGGCAAAGTTTAGCAGTCTTGCATGTATGTGTGATGACTGACAGGCAGGTGGAAATTCAGAGCAAGGAACCAAAAAAAAAAACATCACGCTCCTTCAAAAACCTGCAGATTTAGAGCAACCTGCTTTACCATCACGGGTCCAAGAAAGTCTTAGTGTTGTGCAGTGTCAAACCCACAACAGTGCACCACTTCCCTTTCCTTTAGCATCTTGAGCTTTGCAACTAGCGTAGCCCAGGGTCAAGAACACCTCTCAGCTCAAGGTCACAGCTGTGTCTTCCACAATCGCTTTCAGTTCGTCCTTCCTCTCATACCAAAAGGTCATCCAGAGGCAGCGTGTCAAGGTCATAGGAGTCAAAGAGGTCGCTGATGCCCTGTTCATCGTCCAGGCCTAGCATGTAGTCGTCGCTGAGGAGGGCGGGGGAGAGAGAGACGAAAGGGATCTGGTCTTCTGGTTGTTGGAGGATGCTGGAGAGGGAGGAGGTTAGAGGAGACATGGGAGTCGCGGAGGAGTGTGAGGCGTCTGTCGGGGAGGCGCAGTCATTCCTGTTAACGCTCCCATTGCTGCTGCCATTCACTGTGAGACTGTCCATCGTTCCACCAGCTCCGTTTTCTAGAAAAATCAAACATTTCACAGAAGACTTTTTTTTTTTTAAAGACATACGCTGTGCAGCTAAATGAGTTCATCCTAACTAAGAAATGTTTCATTAGAGTGAGAGAAAATGGAGTAAGCAAACTAACAAGTTCGTCTTATTGCAATTTAGAAGCCAAAGTTAAAATGTCCAACCTTCGGTACTAAGTGGGTGGACATGGTACCCACCTTGTGAGACTTTGAGAAAAGCAGCGTGGTTTCCATTCACATCCAGGCCATTGTGAAAAGGGCTGTCATCCGTGCAGAGAAAAACATCAATGGGGCCTTGGGAGCTGCTTAAATGGACCTGCAAACTCTTCAGGGTACCAACAGAAAACATGGCTTTAATTAACTTTTGTTTTATTTTAAGGAAACACTATTTACCCCTATAACGTATGGTTAATGGAAAAGAAAGACAGTCTAAGAATTTTAAGCCTCTCTTTGAATACATGTTTGGGGAACAGACACATTAGGGATTACAGTCAACATCAAACCCACTTATTTTGGAAATCACCCATTGAGCCAATGGTTGCATCCAGACAGTAAGGAGTATTCTCCTACCTCCTTAGGGTCAGGCACCTCCAGTTTGGTCTCAGATGGAGCTTTGACCGCGATAACGGTTTGGTCTTTCAGGCTTTTGATCCTACGGATGTCCTGATACGTCACATAGGCATACGTGGGCGCGGTTAAAGAAAAGGCAGTTATTACAAACGCTAAATACACATATTAGAACTCGCAGCACACTGGGACTCCACCTTCAGAAACCTTATGACAAGTGTTTGTACCAGCGCTTAAGCATTTGATGGTATCAGTGCAATACCACACATACAGAAGAGGAAGTAAAGGATATTTCTGGTTGTGTAACTCTTCGGTCATCTGCTGGACGCTGTGGGAACAGGTTTTGATGAGCTCATCCAGACGTCTCTCTTCCTGGGTGAGTTCTAGGACCTCTCTGCCCAAACTCTGGTCTGGATGCAGAGGTCCACCCTCTGACGTCAGGCTGCACCCCCTGTTACAGTAACACACAGCAATATCAATCAACATAAACCTGTAATGAGGTTCAACCCACATGCTCAATAATTCAACCCACATGTTCAAATTCCTAAAACGTTTCATCTTTTCTTTTTTCCTCTAAATGTTTGGCAACTTTAAACCGAAACTAACAAGATAAACAAGATGTAAGATGCAAGTTTGTGTCCCTTCATGGACCGCTCAGATATTGGTATCCAATTAAGACATATTCTGGACATGACCAATGCTTTGACTCACATCCACTGAATGTTGTTTTTGGATTTCTTCTTGATGAGGTGCACACCCTCCAGCACGTTGGTGATGTCATAGAGGCGTCTCTTCTGGACCTTGAGAATATCTGCAGCCTGGTTCAGATCCAACACGCCATCAGAGGACTGAGCCAATAACTGGCAGAACTTCTTGGTCAGGAGCCCCAGGGACGTGTCATAACGGGTCTTCTCAGGAGGAGTTTTAGGAGCTGTGACGGGAGATGACAAGTTTCTCAGCGTTATGATAATTGTTCATCTACTCAGACATGTGTCACCTGGAACTGTTATACAACTGAACCAAGTTTGAACAACTTCTCATCTCTGTGAGTCCACAATACCCATTCAAAACATTTTATTGCAATTTAGTGCAATTCGCTACAAAATTCTGCATCATTTACCTTTTGGGCTCTTCAGACTGAGAGCTGCCTTCTGTCCTCTGCCTGTCTTGGCCGGTTCACTGTACTGGTGGTCTGTGATGTCCAGCTCCAAACGGCGTTTGGCCTGCAGGGAAGAGAACAGCAAAGCTTCGCAAAAAGAAATAACCCTTTCAGAGCACTGGAGACCAAGAATTAAGTCACTGATCCTCGTTTTACCACTGATTCATTTTACAGCTTAATGTCGGTCTAGCTTTAGACTAACATGTTTTGTTAGCCTCATTATGGTTTTGGTAATCAGTTTCATACAGGACCTTTGCTGGACAAGTACATTATTATTATTCTATCAGTTGGGTCTTGACCGACATACTTCTGGAGGAACTGGTCTAATCAATGATTGGACACGCTCAGACATCCCAAATTCCTCAAATGGCATGTTTGAGAGAAAAAAAGAAAGAAAGAAAAATTTAAGCATGAAAATTAGCTCTGCTCAAAATCGCTTTAAAAAGGTTCTGTCTTTGTTTTGAGCATCAATAATGAATATTTAAGTTGCTCCACAAACTAAAGATGAATTTTTTGGCTTGTGAAACAATGTGGCATGATGCGTTTTGACATGTAATATGAATATCTGCACAACAGCTGAGCCTAATTAGTAAATACTGTCTGTAGCTTGACCCAGTTGTCAATATTACGGGAAACACGACAGCACCCACAACCTGACACCATTTTACATGGGCGTACAGCATGGTACCACTGAAAAGAAACAAAACAAAACTGGTCCAAAGTAGCAAGTCCAAAATAGTGTGCTGCACATACCAAGGCTTAATACTGTCTATAAATATTGCATGTGCGTAAATGTTGTATAACAATATATGTAATGACTATGTAATGAAAATGTATCAAAATGACTTTGGACAGTAGCTAATGAAGCAAAACAGACAGCCAAAATGGCTACCTCCTCACAAGTTTATCAGACTGTTCACACCCTCAAACCTCTGACTCCTTCAAATGATGAGGAAATGTCACTACTAGATAGCAGAAAAGACAGAGGGAAGACCCACATGTGGTGTACTTTGTATCTTTAGTTAAACAGCTGGTTAAGTTGATAAGTCTTTATGCTTTGACCCTTCAAAAACTCTTTCAATAAAGTCACTCAATTCAGAAATCCTCATCACTCAAACAGCACAAGCCAATTTTAAAAACAAATACTTGTTTGGTTTTATGGTCACGTTAGGAATGTCTCTGGGTGTGTATGAGAGATACTGTAGGCATACAACTAAATATGGTTCGTTGTTTGTTGCCCAGCATAGAAATAAAGACGTGGGCCTAGCATTTTCAGGGACTTTGTGAAGCCTACCAATCGAACTCAATTTATTGTTCAACTACAAGAGCAACATGTTAGCACCGAGTCAATCTACGTAGGACCAGTTTCATGGTCCCTTTTAAACCGACCGTAATTGAGTTCTGAGAGACACAGCTGCAGGAGACTAAGTGCTTTTCTGAAGTGAACAATTTTCAACCCGAGAGGAACCGCAATAGGTTAAATTAAGACACTTTAGCGTAACTGTAGTATCCCGGAGGTGCCTTCGAGGCACCAAAGCCATCCCATCCCCCATCAGAACATAACTAGGCCCAGAATTTCGTTTGTTTACAAGCAGTCTATCAAACAGCAAGCTTGCCGTCGTAAAGATAAATAAACTTAACTTAGATACCTGAGCGACATGTGCATTTGTATTTGAGCCAATGACGAGTGCATTGTTTGTATCCTTCATTGCGCCTAAAAGATCAAACTTAAGCGAGCTATTAAAACAGTCGATAAACCAATATATAATTTGTTGCGTGATGAGAACAATGTCGTTCTTTGCAACTGTTCCTTGATATGTACGACTCTTTGGGGGTTTCATGACGGTGCAAGCAAACTTTGTTTGTACTTCAGCTAACCAGCTAAGTTTCTTAGCTCGGTAACTGTAAACTAGCTTCAGAGATTCCAAGCTAGTTGTTAGAAAAAGAGTACCTCGCTAAAAGCCCAGCTAACTTAACTTGGCGACAAATATCACATCTACTGCAAACGACACAAAAGATAAAGCAACACAGACTTGACAGAAAACGGGCACGTACAACATTGCAATGATGTTTTGCAAAACTGCAGATCTGGCCTTGCTGTTGCATTACTCTAACAAGAGACGGTGAGCTAACTGTAGCCATGACAGCTTGGAGTAGCTAACTGGTAGTTGCTCGCTAATTCGCTATTTGTTCGTTCTCACACTTGAAATGGGATAAACCCAAGTGTTTTCATATTGCACCACTTAAAAATATAAATAAATTACCGGAGGTCGTCCTAAAGCGGGTCGCTGTCCTGTTCCGTTAGTTGACCCTTGTAGTGGGGTTGTATACAAGCAGCCAGCCGAAGAATCGGGAACACAGACATTAGATGGCTGTGTGGCACAAGACGGTGGTGTAATAATCTGAATATAATTTGCAGACGAGTAATTTGCGGCGAGGCGGTCAGGGAATGAAGTCAAAACTATATTTTTGTCAAGGGAAGAGCCTCCAACCCTTGATAAGATCACTTTGTCCGGGAATGAGGAACCCCCTTTTCTCATCTTCAGAGGCTTGGGCTCCCTTTGTCCCTCCTTTACTTTGGAGATATTTTTCTACAAGTTCCACGACAGGAAATCTAAAATAATCATGAGCGGTGTTGGAGCACAGTCTTACGAACTAATTTCTATCAAATTCGTAAAATATTAACTTCTTAAATCGGCAGATGTAAAAGATTTAAAACTGTCGCGAACTCTCCCTCCTCTGCGTGAAAAATGGCTCCAGGAAGCTGACAATGAATGAAGGGATACCGTTTACGCGCGAAAGGCCCTCCCGCGAAACTCAGATTTCCCGGGAACTTTTCAAACAAGATTTGCATACTCAGTGTTATTGGCCAATACTATTTCAGCCACCGCCCACATCATGTGACGTTTTCGTAGTCAAACCAATGCGGGACAACAACAGAAAAAAGGGGCCGGAAAACTTCGAGCTTCAGTAAACAATCACAGAGGTTCTGTATTAACAATAAAAGGAAATTTAAAAATAGAGCATAAATGATGTAGCATGGTTACTGTGAAAGAAACACGTCTGGCAGCAATTTACTTTATCAAAAATATGTGATAGGACTAATATTACACACGTACAAAATGAAGCCCAGTTGTTGAGAAAACTTCGATAATAGTGATCTGCTACTGAAAATTTCCTTTAGCTCTGGACTATGCTTAATCGTCTATAAATGTGTAGATTTGCCATCAACAGCAACAAGAATTACTAGACATGGTTATGGTTTATTTTGGGTAAGAGGGAACCTCATAAAAAGAGAAACATTTCATGTACATGGCAAGTCTCGGTCGACGTCACAATTCAATTCTTTTTTTATCAACTTTCAATTTTTTTTTTTTAAACAACATTTTGAAAAAGTAAGAGAAAGAATATTTTGAAAACACACAGTGGTACAGAGAGAAATAACATGCAGCAATGCTTGGTGGTCACCTGGTACCACATGTAAATTCATTTGTACAACTCTGATCTTATGATGAACAATCCTTTATGACTCATGCGACTGATGCGCATTTTCATACAAATCCCTGATACCAGGGGGTGTTAGTCTCTCAAGTTAATCGTCATCATCATCAAACTTGATCTTTTTTCCTTGGAAAGCTGTGATCTGGCTCTGTTGCTCTTTCCTCTTTCTGCTGGCTTCCCATGAGGGATGGAGAGCCTGGGACTGCTGTGGGCGATGGGGAGGGTTAGGGATCTTTCCAGGTGGAACTCGGTGCTGCTGTTGCCTTTCAAAAGTCGGCCTGCCTCTCCCTGCTCCCACAGGGCCTCTTTCCCTGTGTCCTGAACTACTTGGTCCATAGGTTTGGCTGTGGAAGGTTGATGGTGATGGTTTTTTATCAGGACCAGGGCCTCTGTTTTTGTACCAGGAGGCTTTTGCATCTCCATCTGGATGACTTTTTTGGTTCTGGAAGCGAGATGCTTTTGGACCTCCTTTGCTGAAGCCTCGCTGTGGTTTTTGAGGACCACTGTTAGTTCTGGACAGACTGGAACAGAAGACTGACTTTAATTTGGATGGTTTAAAGTCCTGTGGTGTGTCTTCATCCTCTTCTTCATCCTCCATTTTGGAAGCCTTTTTTACTTCACCCCTTTTCTCCTCGTTTGGGCCTGAATCTGATTTCTTCTTCTTCTTCTTGAATTTGCTCACTTTGCCAAGAAAGAAGTCATCTTCATCGCTTTCCTCAGACTGGGATGACTGTTTGCGAAAACGTTCTTCTGTGCTGTCATCAAAGTATTCCTTCTCTTCCTCATCACCAGAGGACTCCAAATCACTCTCTTCCTCTAGATTCCTATCCTTATTTTCAGGATTCTTGGTTTCGGGTTTGTCGTCTTCTCTTTTCTGGAGGGCAGTTTTCTCCTGAACTTGTTTCTTTGCTGGTGCTTCTTTTTTGTTTGTAAGCAGCTCTTCAGCCCCGTCTACTTTCAGGGCAGTTTCAGGTCGGTTTCCCTGTTTTACAGGAGTCACTAAGGCCGTTTGATTTTTAATCTCTGATTGAGTGGTACCTTCTTTTATCAATGATAATTCCTTAACAACAGTATTTGTCTCTTTTGTTTGTTCAGCAATAGAGGACTTCTGCATCTCTTCAGAGTGGTGACTATCCTGTTCCTCATCCTCTTTCCCTCTCTCATCATCTTCATCACCCTCCTCGTTTTCCGTCTCGGAACTGTCATCATCCTCATCTGCTACCTCCTCATCATTACCTTCATCCTTTAACTGCAGACTGACCTCTTCTTCCCCTTCCCTCTTTTGTTCAGCCTCCCCAGATTTTCTCCTCTCCTTTCCAATGGCCTCCTTAACATTCTGCAGTTTACTGACAAATTGTGGGTGAGTAGCAATTCGTGCAGTAACTCGCTCCAGTGGACTAGCATCTGGGTCCTGGAGCACCTTCACTAGATCGATGGCTTCATCAAGGGCAGTTTTAGTTACACAGTCTGGTTTGATTGTCCTCAAAATTTGTATCTCTTCCTGGAGCCTTTTTACTGGAGCCTGGTTTTCCTTCTCCACAGGTTCTTTACCTTTCTTCTCTTTTAAAACAGCAACCTGAGCGGTGAGCTTTTGGATCAGCAGTATGCACAGCCTCTTAACAGGTTTCCTCATCCTTACCACTTCCTCTGGTATGTTCTCTCTCTCTGTTGACACCTGGAGGAAAATTTCATCTCATTAGTAAAATATGTATAACAAAATTAGTTTGCCAGTTTTAGATGCATTAATTACAAATAACATGATGAACAAAAAACTATATATTACTGGTAAACATTACTGACTCTATTACATGGGAAGATTCTATATTCATGATGATATATTGTTAGATCTCTTCTACTCAGTACAAATGCACTTCTTGCAAGCCGCACTTCCTTACGGTTACACTTGTCAAAGGTGTAGTCATTTTAACTTGTGCCCCAAATATATAACCAGCCTGTTATCAAGCACTCTTTAAATGCTGTGGGTCCAAGTATATGAATAATTACAATCTTCCCATGCAAAAAAACAAAGTGAAAGCAAACAAGTAATCATAAACAGAACAGTCTGCGTGCACTCACCTTTTCTACCGATGTGCCCTCCTTTACTTTTTCTCCTCCCTCACCATCGCTGACCTTAGGCAGTTCAACTTGCTGTTCAGTAGAGCCCCCACATTCCTTTTCCCCTTTTTTCTCAGTCTCTACAGTGTTTATCCTTTCATCTTTAAAGGCTTTGACGGCATCCTTTAAACTCTGTATCTTTTTGCTGAACTGCGGGTGTGTGGCAATTCGAGCGACGGCCCGTTCTGAAATGCTAGCGTCTTTGTTCTGAACGACTTTTTCAAAACTGATGTCCTTCTGGAGCGCGGTTTTGGTGACGGTGTCGGGTGATAGTATCTTTAACTCGTGGATCTCCTCCAGAAATCTCGACACTCTTCTCTGGTTCCTCTGAAGATCAGCTTCGCTCCCTTTCTTTTTCTTCAGCGCGGCAATTTGACGAGTGAGCTTCCTGATGACAAGCGTCCTCACCCTCTTCACCTCTGCCCTCATCTTCACCACTTCATTGTTGAGGTTCAGTACAGCTGGCATCTTTCTGGGCTCTTTCACTTCTTTGCTTGTAGCCAATACAAATGATAAGCTGAGAGAAGAGATTAGAGATGAAAACAACATTAAGCATGTTAAAAAAAAAAAAAACACTGTCAAATTCAAATGTAAAACGCTTAGGCCAGGTTAATTGTATACATTCAATTTAAACGACAAAATCTGAACTGATTGTGCCATGTACTCAAAGCTATCTTGCTTAGCTTTGTAATACAAAGGATGCAGTTTTACTAACAAGCCATTAAAATGACAAGCAACACATTCCCACTTAAAAATACAGCTAAAGCGTCTGGCATTTTATATTCTAAGAAAACACCATCAAGGATTTAGTCTGCGTCTCACCGAACTTCAGTTTTAAGCGTGGCAGAGACAGCATGGACATGAAGTGGATGCGCTTCGGTATGGACAATACCATTAACGCTGATAGAAAAAAAAGACAGGTTTGTCGGTACCTTGCTACACGTATATACTTAGAAGCAGTACATTAAGTAATTTCGAAAACTTACCGTCAAATTATAAACTTTTAAATGAGAGTAACATCACACTCTCCTACAACGCCGCCATCTTGCTCCTCTAACGTGACAGCGTAAGTGTGACGTAAGAACGTCTTGGCGTTGGGAAACGTCTGAAATAAAAAGGGGAGGGCCTTCGACAGAGTGTTTTTATTTATTTCTTTGTTTCTTGTCGAGGATAACAATAACGTCCGTGCATTTGGGAAGCAATGCACATCAGTGTTAAATCTCTAACATAATTTCTCCTTCATACAACAGGAATATATCATAACCGAATCGAAAGGGAGAGAATGAAGCGGCGCAATGCGGACTGCAGCAAACTCCGTCGCCCGTTAAAACGGAACCGAATTACCGAGGGTATTCATAGCAGGTACGACGAATGAAGCTTTGAGCGACTTATCACGCCGTAATGGCGTCTATTTGTTGGATATGGGTAGCACTTAGCTCTAATTGTCTGCCTAGTCCCTGCTCTCTCACAGCTGTCACACAGTCAAATGTGACAATATTGCTGAAGGTAGCAAGCTAGCTCGCTAGCAAGTGGATGCTTAGCTTACTAGCTAGTTTGAGTCCTTTTCACTCCATAGTAATGGGCCTCAGCATTAGCCACTACCCCCTGAAAGCTGTTTCTATATGCTGTATCAAATCATGCAAAAAACGTGCTAGTTTCGACAACACAGCATAGTGAATAGTTTTTATAGTGAAGTGCCATGGCGTCAGGCGCTCAAAAATTGTCTTTAATGCCCGGCTTGACGTTACTTGTTTGCAGGCAAGCTAATATGTCATGTTTATCCTTCAGCCAACTTGGCCAATTGCCTTAGCCATTAATAGCTGGTGTCCTGGTCAAAGCGGGAGAGCCAGCTATTAGTATCAGTTCAGAAACATTAAATTTAATCGTGTGTAGCTACCTCCATCGAAATCTTATTGCTCAAGCATGAAAGTACAGAATAGTGGAGCGACTGTCAACGTGTCAAACGTGTCAGCTGCCTTCCTCTCCTAAGCTCTCAACCCAAAAGAGTGTCCAGATAGGGTACGATACGGTCCCTTTTGCACTTGTGGTCGATTTTAGGGATAGTCTAATTGTTGTAATACATTCTTTAAACAATGCTTTCGTTAGTTTGGAAGTCTGTCACTTTCTTTGTGGGAAAGTGTTGAAAATAACATGCACAGGCATGTGTCTGAAATGCACAGCTTCAAAGTTGCTGAGTAGCATTTAAGGTGTGATTTGCTCTCCAGCTTGAATGAGATGGGCACAGCTCAGAATTCGTGGTTTTCTTGATAAATTGAAGACCATACAGGATGTAGCACTTTTGAACGACTTAATTAAAATCTCAATCCAGCCGTTCTTTATATGAAACTTCAAACTCAATGCCTGTCTTATAACATGACAGTACTGTTTGCTGGGCTGATTTACCTATCAGAAAATATTTGGTTACTCTACATACAATGAAGACATCCAGGCACATAGGTTGTAGGCTGTTTACTTTTGATCATTTTATTGTTTGTGCTTTGGGCATGCACTCACAGTGACTCAGAGAGTTTGATTTTAGGCAGTCTCCCACGATTCCACTTTTAATATCTCTTTTTCCTTCCACATCCCTCATCTTTTGTAGTACCTTCCTTTACCTGAAATTCCTGGTGGTGTGGGCACTGGTGCTGCTGGCAGACTTTGTCCTGGAGTTCAGGTTTGAGTATCTCTGGCCGTTTTGGCTCTTCATCCGGAGCGTGTACGACTCCTTCAGATACCAGGGGCTGGTGAGTGTCTTCGTCTGACATTACACGTGCACGATACATTTAAAAAAAAAAATCCAATCTCACTAGTGTGACTTTTACCTCAGTGTTCCAACAAATCGTGTTCCTTACCTAATTCACATACTCCTGTTCCCTTGAACACTCTTATTCAGTTTGACACGGTAATTGTAACGTAGAGATGGATGAAAAACAGTTGAGTGCGACGTTGCTAACTTAATTTCTCTCTCTGCCTCTGTCTTGCAGGCGTTCTCTGTGTTTTTTGTATGTGTTGCATTCACATCAGATATCATATGCCTGCTCTTCATCCCAGTGCAGTGGCTCTTCTTTGCTGCCAGCACATACGTTTGGGTGCAGTATGTGTGGCACACAGGTGAGATCAAATATGTTATCAGACAGCAAGTTACTGCTTTTAAATTCACTGTTTAGTTAGAACTTGTCTCTAATTGGACTCCACACATTTCTTAGAGATGCATGAATGCTGTGCACAATCAGGAAAATATCCCCACTTACTTAACTGTTTATCTGCAATATGAGTTTATTAATGACTTGATCAGTTTTTGCTCTGAGCTCACTTATTTGCCTGTTGACGTGGCAGATGTTGATCTGCATGGAAAACCTCTTGAGTATGTTCCCTTTTGGCCATCCATTTGTACCCTTTTGGGGTTATTGTGTTGATGCCCAATAACCACTAGCATATGCCATCATGTTAAGAAACACGCTTTACCTTAAATGACCAAATGAAAATGTTATAATGAAATATGTCCATCATCCTGATTCACACAAGGAGAAAGCTTTGATATGGAATCTACCGGAATCTTCCGTGTTCATTATTAAATATTTAACGCACCTATATATTTAAACTCGGCTAAAAAGGCTCATAATGAAATACGATTTTTCTAAATGTTTAATTGATGAAGAGGAGATGGATTTGAAAAAACGGCCCTGTCAGAGTGTATCATTATTTTCTGCTATGGGTGACTTTGTGATGGCAGAGAAGGGAGAGTAATGGATTACTGACAATGAGTGAGAGTCTTCAGCAAGCAGGTAGGCTCAGTGTGCCCAGGGCCACAGCAGAGATAGCCACTGCTGATGAACCAAAGAAAGCATGTCCCAACAAGACTGAGTGAGAACACCCTACTGGTAGTGCAGGCGAGTAGCCTCCGGCTGTGTTAGCAACTATCAACTTGTTCTGAAACCTTGATGAAAGCCTGTGTGGAAAATATATGGTTCGGTCAGACGCGTTCATCACATGAACAACTGAAATGTTTCGTTCCAGTCAACTCTGAGAAGATCCATCATTCACATGTTGTCAGTACATGCTAATAAATTAGAGCTTAAATATAAGCTCCTCCCCTTAGTCTTAAGCAGCCAATCTTTAATGTGAAATTGTCTCTGTTCTCTGATTGAAGACCAGTCTGGCTCTGTGCTGACTCTCTTCAAATGACATCCTTCCTAAATCAGCCAGCTGCTTGTGCATTCTTCTTTGGGTCATCTCGGTTTTCACAACAGTCATTCTTGCATGAACCTTATTGTTGTTCTCTTTTGTTTTTCCATAATTGAAAGATTTGTACACCTGTCTGTCCACAGAAAGAGGAGTATGTCTGCCCACTGTCTCTCTGTGGATACTCTTTGTTTATATTGAAGCGGCCATTCGTTTTAAAGACTTGAAGAATTTCCATGTCGACCTGTGCCGTCCATTTGCTGCTCACTGGTGAGGCTTCACACCATAATGTAGCACACTGACTTACACTTCCTTTTGCATACGTAAGACACACCTGTATTTCTATTAGACATGACTTTACTGGTGACTGTATCTGAACTTAAACAATGTGATTGTATGAGGAGCTTCTCTCAATATTGGAATCCCTTATATACATACATATATAAATACATGTTGTTGTAGTGGTCCTTAAACTATAATACTCCTGTAAACACAATGGCATTTGATGATACCATAGCATTACTAGTACTTCTTAAAAACTGACCCTTACTAACAATGTTATCTCTTTGCATCGGTAGTCAGTAATCTAAGTTTATTATCTGTCTCTGTGTCTATGTGTGTGTGTGTGTCAGCATTGGCTATCCAGTGGTAACGCTGGGCTTTGGTTTTAAGAGCTATGTGAGCTATAAGATGCGTCTGCGGAAGCAGAAGGAGGTGCAGAAGGAGAATGAGTTCTACATGCAGCTCCTACAGCAGGCCCTGCCACCAGAGCAACAGATGCTCCAGAGACAGGAGCGGGAGGCCGAGGAAGGTCAGCCAATCAGGAGTGAGAGTCATGGCGCGATCTCTCTCTCACTCTCTCTGCGTCCCTCTCTCTCTCTCACTCTTTCTGTGTGTGTGTGTCTCTCTCTCTCTCTCTCTGCTGATTTTGTAAACCCCAACATCTGCACACTCTCCTGTCTCAAGTCATGAAAACGAACTGTTATCATGTATTTTGCACAGGTCCATTTGTTTGATCAAGTTACTTTGTGTTAATTAACCACTGAATCCAAGATTTGCTTATTTTTTTTATGTCTCTTTGAAATGCAATGGAGCTCATATTGGAGCACATCATACAAATTACATGAGGTTAGAGGTTTTATCTTGCCATCAGATGTCCCTCCACCTTTTGTGGTTGGACCACAAAACCAGTAATAGGCTGCAAAGCATACACATTTTCCTTTTGCTCGCCGAGGGCAACATAACAAGTGGGGGGGGGGGGGGACAGTTTTTAGATGGAGCATACTGTTTGGTAGCTGCATGGTTAGCAGGTTTTTTTCTTTCACTCTGACCCCTTTACGATGTCTTTCATTTCCGTTTTGCCTCACTGTTCTGCAGCAGCCCCAGCCAAAAGCCTGTCCGAGGCAGACTCAACACTTGTGGCACAGAACGGCACTCCGGCCACCAAGAAACTACCCATCTCTCTGCCTGAGCTGGAGTATAGAGATAAGGCTAAGGAAAGTGGCAAGGATAAAGAGGCCAAAAAACAGCACAGCATAGGAATAAACAACAACATCTTACAGACTGTGGACTCTAAACTGCAGGAAATTGAATATATGGAAAATCACCTGAACAGTAAGAGACTGAACAACGAGTTAGGTGGCAGCGCTGAGAACCTTCTCCTCAAAGAGGAGGCGGGCAGTGGAGCCGTAGGACCCGCCTCCTCCAAAAACTACAAAAACTCCTCGCCTCGCAGTCACAGCTCCACCAATGGCAGCGTGCCCTCTTCCTCTTCCACGTCCTCATCATCCAATAAGAACGAAAAGAAGCAGAAGAGCGCAGGGAAAAACCCTGCACTCCACAGAGATCTCATGGAAAACTGTATACCCAATAACCAGCTCAGTAAGCCGGACGCATTAGTGCGGTAAGAGCCCTCCTGGTTCCTAAGTCTTTTATTCTGATACCTCAAATCTCCTCCAGACTTAGTTTGAGATGAGCAAAATTTCGACTGCAGTGCGCCCTCTGCTCTCTGGCCATACTGTGTTTCAGCGCAGTAAACTTTCTTTTTCTTTTCTGTGTCTTTCTCTCTCTCTCTGTCTGCCTCAGGCTGGAGCAGGACATAAAGAAGCTGAAGGCAGACCTGCAGGCCAGCCGTCAGGTGGAGCAGGACCTGCGCAGTCAGATCAGCTCTCTCAGCAGCGCGGAGAGAAGCATGCGCTCAGAGCTGGGCCAGCTCCGCCAGGAGAACGAACTGCTGCAGAACAAGTGAGGAAACCCCACAGTCTCACACACTCACAATGTCCATCTCGAGGCCTCACGAGCGCATGCGGAGTCGCTCTACCGAAAGCTAAGCTTTGCGTATGAATTGAAATTTGGCTGTGTGCTCTCGTTTGGGTCACTTGTTTTGTTGTGTGTTTCGCACGCTTTGTTTTTTTACGTACGTGTCTGTCAGGCTTCACAACGCTGTGCAGGCCAAGCAGAAGGACAAGCAAACAATAGTTCAGCTGGAGAAGCGTCTGAAGGCAGAGCAGGAGGCCAGAGCAGCTGCGGAGAAACAGCTGGCCGACGAGAAGAAGAGGAAGAAGATGGAGGAGGCCACAGCAGCGCGTGCCGTCGCTCTAGCCGCAGCCTCCAGGTAAACCACACACACACACACACACAGACAGACAGACAGACAGACAGAGTCACAGTTTCTCACAGATGAGGAAGCAAATGGAGGCTGCACATTCGAGCTAAATTGCTGTTATCGTAACCACATCTGAAACCACAAACATGACACATCATAGCTGTAGTTTTACACAAAATTGCAAGACTTCCCTCACAGCAGCACTTGCTGTTACTGCTCATTACAAAATCAAACCGTTCACAGAGGCACACAGAGGAGTGGATACAGAGGAGCTTGCCAGTGAACTTCATACGTATGTGTCTGTAAATAGATGAACTTTTTTTTTTCTCTCTCTCTCTGTCACCCTGTAGAGGAGAGTGCACAGACTCTCTTAGAGGACGTATAAGAGAGCTGGAGTCAGAGTGCAAAAAGCTTACCATCGACATGAAGCTTAAAGAGGAGCAGATCCGAGAGCTGGAGGTCAAAGCGCAGGTGAGTCCCTGCATGGGCGCGCTGCCAATTCACCACACTCATTATCTGAGTTTTATAAGGAATTCCAAACACCTTTGGAAAAACGCCGTCCAGTTATGGAATCTTACTCTTTAAGGAGGTCTTTTTCGTCTTGTTTCCTTAAGCATTTATAGGTAAGACACTGCTAAATGCTGCTCTGCTGTAAATGTTTTTACCACAGTACGCCTTGATTTGGGTTCTTATCTCCCTCTTCCCCTCCTCTGTTTGTGTTGCAGGAGTTGCGTAAATATAAGGAGAATGAGAAGGACACAGAGGTTCTGATGTCAGCGTTGTCAGCCATGCAGGATAAAACCCAGCACCTGGAGAACAGCCTCAGTGCTGAGACCCGGATCAAGCTGGACCTCTTCTCTGCACTGGGAGATGCCAAGAGGCAGCTTGAGATTGCCCAAGGTCCGCTTCTCTCTCCGCTACACCACAACATGCTCTAACAGAGCCTCGTACCACAGGAGTCATGCTGACTGAGTCATATTCTTTCTTTCCCTTTCCCTTTCATTTCAGTTCATTCACTCACTCTCTCTCTCTCTCTCTCTCTCTCTCTCATTCATTCTCATCTGTCACTCATATAAAGGAGCTCTCAGTGTACATCTTTCTCACACATGTGCCTGCTCTTCATGGCAAAAGTGAAACTGTCTCGTATTTCTAACCGTCTGTGTGTGTCTGTGTGCTTTGCGTTCCTCTGAGCAGGTCAGATCCTGCAGAAGGAGCAGGAGATTAAGGAGCTGAAGCAGAAGATAGCCGAGGTCATGGCAGTCATGCCCAGCATTGCCTACTCCACCGATGCCAACACCATGGCCCCCGTTACCCCGCACTACTCCTCCAAATTCATGGACACCAGTCCCTCCAGCCTGGACCCCAACGCCTCCGTCTACCAACCGCTCAAAAAGTGAATGCTCACATCCTGCTCTCTGTCTCTCCCTCCATTTCATTCACTTCATTTGGCCAAGTTCAGTGTGTGTACCTGCGGACGACGAGGGAGTGGTTTTTTTTTTTTTGGTTTTTTTTTCTCTTTTCTTTTTTTTTTCTTTAAGCTCCCTCTTATCGAGCAGTAAATAGTATGACTTTATTTGTTGTTGATAAAACACAAAGGAAAAGATAACAAAAAAAAGGGACGTCATATTGACTGGGATTGCCCTGTTTGTTTTTATTAATGTGTTTAAAAAAAAAAAGAAAAAAAGAAACAAAAAAAGCTCAGTGTGAAATCTTCTCTCGGTTGACGTATTAATAGCCTGTTGGTTTTTTTTTTGTTTGTTTGTTTTTTTTTCCCTTGTTTTGGGGAGGGTCTTTGTTAAGACCAGTCGGATTGGCACCTCTCTCTTCACTTTTGTGTCATGCAAGGATTTTAGGCACCTGAGATGGTGGCATGTCTCTCTTTTGTTTTTTGTTGTTTTTTTTTTTTTTGTTTTTTTTAAACTTGCATAGTAAAACAGTCCCATCTGTGAGTTCTATGAATGTAAAAGAAAAAAAAAAACAAACAAAAAAAAAAACCACATATGTTATAATTGATGCTTTGGTTCTGTCATTACGATGAAAAAAAAAAAGAGTATTTGAAATTGAAGCTGCGATTGACTGTCTGAATGAGCTCATTTCTGTCAATTTATGACCATAGTATTGTATGTTTCTCTTTGAAAGAAATGCATTTTATTGCAGATGGAGAAAACATGTTTTGCAACTCTTTTTTTTTATATATATATGAAATTTACCTTTTGAGATCCTCCTCACCCCCAACACGTCTCTTGCCCCCCGACGTTTGAAAAACACATACTGTAGTTTAGAAAGAACAGATCTCAGTGGTATTCATTTACAAAACCCTGCATCCATATTTGGGAATGTCACTTTCTTGTAAATGTAAGTCTTTATTACTGGACCAAATTGATTAGGATTTAGTTGATGAAAAACAAAAAATGCTGATCATGCTGATGTCTTAGGTAACTGATATTTCCAGTTGTCCTGTTACACAGTGCCTTGAGATACCTTTTGTTAAAACACACAAACACACACACACACACACTCATACATACACATACAAACAAACTCCTCCTATTTGATGTTTCCCCGCAATAAAAATGTGTCAGTAATTGGATAAGTACTAATAGCATGAGCATTTGACATTTTCAGTACATAGTGTTTAAATTTGGCCACCTGATGTTGCCATGTGTCATTTTTATAAGGGAAAAAAGATGGATGTCGTGCAATGAGTGGAGAGAGAGTTTCGTTTTCTCTGCCAGTTGTCAGTGGCCCACCACAATCTCCTCATCATGCTGCAAAAGTTGGCATTTACTTGTTTACGACATTGTAAAATATTTTCCGCTGAATGTTTTTATTTCAGTCATAAGTGCCAAGTGCAGGTTTTTTTTTTTTTTTTTTTTTGTCTGTTCATTTTTTTGGGGCTCCCCACCATTGATATTTATTGAAATTAATGTGACGTATTTGTAAGCAAAAAGCATTAGAACATGTATCTTTTTTTTTTCTTTTTCTTTTTTTTTTCATAAGTGCCGTCAGAGCAGTGGCAATGGTGACCTCTTCTGTTTTCTTTAATTCAACCCAGTTTAAAGCTAGTTGTCTCTTTCTCTTCTTTCTCTTCAGTGGCTGCTCTTCAGTTTGCATCATGTAACAAGCAGACGTGCGCATTTAGATCTTGTTCTCCAGCAGGGATGGTTTTGTGAAGTGTTAAATTTATCTTTACTGTTACCCTGAGCATTGACCATGTTGTGTTTTGTTTTCTTTCTTTTTTTTTTTCTTCTTCTTTTTTTTTTTCTTTTTTTTTTGGCCTACCTTTGGAAAAGTATTTCTGTGGATTGCAATGGCGTTGTGTTGGGTTATTGGTTCTTTTGGTAAACTTTGTGGAGAGTAAAGAAAAAAAAAAGGTTTTGTTTAACTTTGTTTCTCGTCCGCTTTGTTACTACTTAAGATACATTGCCATAGGCAATGAACTCAGTGAACTCAAAATTGAAATACATTGCAAGCAATTTAAAGGTAAGAATATGCATGCATGTGCGTGTGTCTTAGTTAGCCTGGAATAGTTTGAATTGAGATGAAAAATATGCCTTTACAGAATATCAAATTCAGTGGCATTCACAAATTCTTAAGGTAAGAATGACGTGGATTCACTAATGTATTTAACTATGTGTATCTTGAGTACTGTCGTGTGTGTTAATGCTACCAATGAAAAGTTAAGATTACACGTGCTGCAACTTTTGTGGCCACATGGCGGCGATAGGAGTTGCATGGCTCAACCTCAAACATTTTACCTATTTTTTTCGCTGCGTTGAGATATTTTATAATTACGGGAATTTGAGAGAGAACTTGTATCATATCAAAACTGGAAGTTTCCTACTGTGTTGTCTGTGTCAAATTCAGATTTTACTTACAGGTAGCCGGCATTGCGTGAACGGTTGTTTGATTGACAGATATAGCTCCGCCCAAACGGAGGTTGAGATAGGAATTCCCACAGAGATCAGAGTCGGGACACGAACAAATTTATGGAAAGCATATGAAACATTAGTGGTGAGCGCTGAGCGAAGACGTGTCTCATTTTCAACCTTATTGAAGATTTCGACATGGATGTTCTTAAGTCAGCAAGACGGGCGATTATTCGGAGCCCAAGTCTCGCCAGACAGTCATGGAGTGCTGGAAAACACAAAAGTAAGTATTTTTGCTAGTAGTTCGATTTAATTTTGGTTGCCATGTTTACATTATTTTGATGCCACGTCTTTTTATTCAACCAAGCAAATCAAAAAAGTAAGCAAACTTAGTTCTGTAACGTTTGTATAGCATGCTTACGACGTTTGTTCCCTTATTAACAGAAATAGCGGGTCTTAGTGTCCAGTGCCAGAATGTGTTTACAATCCGTTGTCAATATACATGCATTTTTGTCCGACAGCGCTACTCGTGGATTCAACCTGGAATTAACGTTAAACTTTTAAAAAAGTGGGCTCATGTAGCCAAGACAAGTTAGTGTTTCACATTCTTGAATAATTACCCCAGCGTTATTTGGTAAACAACACCTGAATCACTGAAATATCAATCTGTCTATACGATATTCGTCCTTTTAAGAAACATCTTCCGTAACAGGAACAAATAGAAAATGGATTTTCCATTTGAAATAAAACTTATACGCCTGTATCCACACTTTTCTCTTTGCGTATAGCTCATTTTTTAATTTTAAAATGCTTTCAACATTGATTTGCCTGTGATTCTGAATGTCACGTATGAAAAGCTAGTACCAATACAAAAGTTTGAGCGCTGGAGTTCTGAAGCGCTTAACCGAAGGTTCTGTTCAGTTGTCCAACTGCTGCTCCCCACCAGGTACTACAGAAAGCCCGCATTCAGAGTCCATTGGACTTACAGTGTTTTATTTGTGCCACGCACGCTCTCTCTCTTGTCGTTCCTGTGCCCTGTTTTCTTAAATCTCACTTGACCCTGCAGTAGCTGTATAGTGACCAAGAACTTATCTCCATAGCCATAGCAACAGGAACAAGCCAGGCAACCAAGTTGAGGATCATGTTCAAGTTCATGCGCTGTTAGTTCATGCCCAAGGCTTTCTGAGGAAAGCCTTTAAAAGAAAGGCAATGTTCCCGATAACTTTCTTAAACTAACCTCGCTACATATTTTGTTAGGTGATTTCCAGCCAGTATACCACGTCCATTTGTCATTATTCAACATTCTTTAGTTGATCTCCTGACCTACTTTTGGAGGTAATCCTGGCTTTTGTTAACTCCTTACTCCTACATACACACACACACACACACACACACACACACACCATTTTTTAGGTACTTAAGTAACTTTTGTTGACTCTGTCTGGTCACCATTTTTGATTTTTTTTTTTTTTTTTGACCTAGTATGCCATTACATCGTATTACTTATTTTAGTCAAACCTTTTCAGTCCCTACTGAGAACGTGAGTGATCTGACCTTGCTGTAATTCGAAACGATGTTCTATCCCGTCTCCTGGGCCACTTAGTAACCATCTTATTATCACGTCCCATCAAAATGGGAAGAAAGTGTCCTTCCAGTCTGGTGATTTCGCACATTGGACAAGAGAAACTGCGTGGCCTGTAGCAGGCATGGGAGCATTATAATGAAGAGTGACTAGAGTAGCCTTTTTTATGGTGTTTTATAGAGGTTAGATTTATAGCTGGCTCCTGTGGATCTCTGCTGTGTCTATGCCCCACACATACTAAAGAGGCAGGCTTACTGATGTGGACAGGCCTTAGTCGCTGCCAGTATGCAACCTGCAGCTGTTGAGCCTTTCCTAAAAGCTTCATTTTATAAAAGACCATTCAGCGTTTCGGCAGTGCATGTTTCATGTCTCAGAAATGTCGACGGACACGCATTCGGAATAATTGTGGCCGTTGAGTTTGGGTGCTGGGGTAGACTTTGCGTTGGTCGTTTGTGCCGTTCCTCAGATTTCCGAGGGTTTCCATGTGCTGTTAAAGTGGTTATGTCAAATGTTGTTTCAGTGTTTGCTCGTTTTGAGGGATGACAGGGTTGAGGGAAATTTTTTTGAGAAAACATCTCATCGTTTAAACAAACAGGAGCACTCCTTTTAGTTTGGTCGACACGCCTCACAAAGTCAAAATAAACTCTATAGCAAGCTCCAAAGAGGACACTGGAAACTTGTTTGTTTTCATGGTAGCTTGTACTGTGAGTGCTGGAAAAACATTCATGTTGACCGTCACCCCATCTCAGTACCGTATCGTGTTTTTCTTCAGTGCACTGATTTTCTTCACGTTTGATTGTGTGGTATTTACTTACTCACAGTCCAAGAGGTGTGTGTGAGAGGGCGGGGTTGGGCGCTGTCTCGGATGACCTCAAGCCCCCTGCGTTGTCAAAAACAAGGTTTAATTTTTTGTGTGATTTGAACCTGTTTTGGAACTTTCTAGAGCATTGGTTGACAGGTTGTGGAGACAGCCCTACCTTGTCTCTTAGGGGGCATCATTAACGCAAAGAGATTTCTAACGAGGTTTCCATGGTGATTAAATGCCCTCGAGAGCATCTCTTAAATCTGTTAGAAATAGCCTGTTGATTGCCTGCGGTATCACACGCTTTCTTCGTGTTTATGGACCGAGAAATGTCTTCCAGACGTATGTCTGTGTTCGTAGGATCAATGCCAATAAGCTCTAGGTTAGGTATATGATTTGTGGAACAGGAGGTTGAGGAAAATTCAGAAATACAGGTCTTTTCTCTTAATTTTGACATCACTGTGGCCTGTTTCTGTAGGCTAGGGGTTCTGTAGTGTAATCTCTCATATTTAATCTCACAATCTCTTCTGCCCCAAGTCTTTGTCTCTCTCAATGGTTACATCTGCCTTGCAATTTCACCCCTTACAATTATTCATAATAACATGTCAAGAGATGGTACGGAATCATAAAGTCTGAAAAAGTGTGCCTGTCGCAAGAAGATGATAATATTTAGTTTGCCAAGATTGCTGTGTTTATCGTCACGGTTTTATTTTTAAAATGTGTATGAGTTGGTCTGAGAATGGCTTTAAAATGAAGATTAAAAACAGTGAAACAACAACAACAACAACAACAAAAACCCACAATTTCCTGTTCATTGTTTACCATGGGGACCGTGCAGTTGTTTTTTATTTTAGACCATTTTTCATTGATTCCCAAGCTGTCACTTTTGAGATTTTCTGCATTAGTGTGGAATAGTTCCCTCTGCCAAAGGGAATTGAGTGGCAGAGGGAATACCAGGTAATAACTCTCATGACCTTAACAGGAAATATGATTCTCAGCAAGAGCTCTGTGTGTCTGTGTGTGCGTGTGTGCGTGTGTGTGTGTGTGAACATGTGCGAGTGTGTATTTTAACCCAGACAAAATGAAGAGGAAGAGAGGAATTTCCTGTGGGCGACAGACACAGAGTCAACAGTAGTTGTCCAGCTCTCTTCAGTCCTAATAACATGCAGCTTTGTGCTAAGTCATGTGACTGAAATAAGCTCTGGCTGTGTGATGTCAGCCACATGTTTCAGAGTTACGCCACATAACTGTCTGTTCTTCATCCATGAGTTAATGCTTCATCTCACCTAGTTCGCACCGTCATCTTCCCTGACAAGCTTTTCATGCAATATACACCACAGCATTCACTCAAAACCAAATGTAGTCTTTCTGTGATATTCCAGTTACACATCAGCAGTGGCCTTCCAGCATCACAACCCCCATGGTACAAACTTGAGCGTATGATTTTCCCCTTGTGGTGGAGTGGTCTGTAGTTGTATGGGTATTGGCAGTCTTCTCAGCTTTTCATATTACTGTGCAACACTGGCCTTGTTCAATATACCTCCATCGCTCCCTCACTCTGTACCAGCCAATCAGAGTTCGGCGTGGCCAGCTTACCAATCGCCACTCTGATTGGTTCATGGAATGATCATCATGTTCACCTCTGTCTCATTCATTATCCCACTGTTATCTGTGTATATATAACCCTTTGGTAACATTCAGCGCTTTGCAAACTCTTTGAGTTCCTGAGAGTACCGAGCCGTGTCTTTGTTTTAAAGCCGCGCTCTTTATTGTGTATCGAGCCTGTTTCCGCTTCGTCTCTCCGCGTGTGTCTGTCCTGCGCGTGTCTGTCCTGCGCGTGTCTGTCCTGCGCGTGTCTGTCCTGCGCGTGTCTGTCCTGCCTGTGTCTGTCCTGCGCGTGTCTGTCCTGCGTGCATCCTTCGCTTTGTGCCAAACCTCGGCCCATTCGCGTTCCCAAATATCGGAATCGCGATAATGAACCAGAAGCTCAACGCGCGCAATCATCCTCTCCGTGTTTCCGTGACGACACGCTCGGCTAAAAAGGTCGTCTGCGTTTGTCCTCTTCGTTTGTTCCAAAAAAAAAAAAAAAAAAATCATTTAACCAAAAAAAAAAAAAAAAACCCAAAACAAAGAGGAGCCAAGAAAGAGGAGGAATGAGAATAACAAGGGGAAATCTATGCGAGTCTCTCTGGCCCCTTGGGAAGAAGGGAGTTGAACTGTAGTTTGTTATGATACTTATCAAAGCACTGAGGGCACCGGGTGCATTCCACCACAGATCACCACACAAAATCTCATAAACACAGTTTTGCTGGTTCAGGGTGAGGTCGTGGGCCGGCGCTGAGATAAGTCAGAGATCTCGTCCTTGGAGATGTGTTCCTGCCGATTTGTTTTCGCTGCTGAAACCCCGTCCGAGAAAGTACGCTTCAGACCCGGTGTTGATATTACCAATGTTTGTTTTTCTTCAAATATCGCTTCGGCTGCTTTTCGGAAAAGCAAAAACAGGAGCACAATCTGTTGCTCTCATACATGGTAAACTGTAAAGTGCCTTTTAGTTCAGCAAATATTTGCACTCTTTCAAAGTATATATGTATATATTTTTTTTTCTCGCTCCCACCCCTGGCCTATATGTTTATGTAAACAGAGAAGCATGGACGTCTCTACCGGTCTGTTTTTGTCCTGCCCCCCCCCCCCCTCCCCGCCCCCCAGCAGGATGTTGACCCTTTGACTTTACGACATCTGACCCCTCCGCATGCCCTTGTTTTTCCTCCACAGAACTTCCAGAGAACTGGACTGACACGAGGGAGACCCTCCTAGAGGGCATGATCTTTAACCTTAGGCACCTGGGTATGACCTTGGTGGATCAGCCCAAGGGTGAGGAGCTGTCTGCTGCAGCTGTCAAAAGAATCGTCGCCACGGTGAGTGTGTAGCCGCTGTCCGTCCGCTCACTTCTCCCCCTCCTTTAGCCCAGACTGCTTTTCTGTCAACTTACATTATGCTGCAGCTATGGGGGACACTATTTGTTTATTTATTTTTGAATTACCAACGTGTTCTCTTACTCAAACTCACTCACTCTCTAAGACATACTCACTCACTTTCTCTCTCTCTCTGTCTCTCTCTCTCTCTCTCTCTTTTTTTTTTCTCTCCCTCTCTCCCTCACCTGTTTTTTTTTTTTAAATCAGGCTAAAGCCAGTGGAAAGAAACTCTCCAAAGTGGCATTACAAGTGTCTCCTCAGGGAATTGTCCTGTACGACAGATTGTCCAATCATGTGATAGAGAACATCTCTATTTACAGGTCAGTCTCCTACTCTAAGCTAAAACTTTAAACAGTTATCACTGTCTTTAGTGCGGTGCTGTAAACATTTAGCTTTGCCTTACAAAAGCTCTTTGGGTGGACTGGGGACTCTCGTTTATTGAATACATGTCTTCTGCTGAATAAATCATGGATATGATTTGACAGAGGACTGCAAGAATCAGTTTTCTCGGTCTGTGTGCACAAAGAAACACACTCTCACACTCGCACAAATGCATGGAGTGTTTTTCTCTTTTTTGGAGTGAGGGATAGGAATGTGTGTGAAATGCAACTCTCTGTAGGAGAGTTGTCTCCCATAAATCTCTGCAGGACACAGCTGGGTGGACAAAGTCTGTTTTCACACTTCACACGGTCCACAGGGGCACACACAAACACACACACACACACACACACACATACCACACGTGCATACACACACAAACACATTTGAAGTAGTACCTACTTGTTTAATGCATACTGTACTGAAATGTTCTCACATACAATAACAGTATCAGTTACCGACGAAAATATGAACATGTACGTAGTCAACCCCCCCCCCACCCCCCAAGTCTCCCCCTCTCCTCCCCCTCCCATTCCCCTTCTTCTCCGTTTCTTCAGTGTGTCTCTTGGTTTTTCTCTGACGCCGTCTGGAAGAGTGTAACTGTGGCCCATCTTTGACGGCTCATTTCAGAATATCCTATTGCACAGCGGACAAGATGCACGACAAGGTGTTTGCCTTCATCGCCCAGAACCAATACAACGAGACCCTGGCGTGCCACGCCTTCCTCTGTGCCAAGAGGAAAGTGGTACGTTCCGTGTCTCCGTTCTGCATCACACGCATTTCCATCTGAAATCCATAAATCTTCAGTAACCCACGTTTTCTGTTTTCAGTTTTCAGTTAGAACATCACAAAAAAAAATCAAAACACATTACTTGTTATTCTCATGGATAAGAGTTAGACTTGGGAAGAGTCGTGTTTTTTTTTTTTCTCAGGTTTTTTTTTGAAAATCCGAGTTTTGTCCAGTGAGATTCTAGTGATTAGTTCTGCATTTCAGCTCAAGGACACTTTTCCTCCCCCCCGGAAAGTACGCTGATAATCTCCTCGCAGGTCCAAAACATGATTAAAGTACGCTGGTTCAAAAGTTCATTCGCTGATATGGATTTACACTGTTGATGTATCTGTTTTTACCGTCAAGTTCTCTCCCCCTCTCTCTCTCTCTCCATGTGCGTAAAAAACTCTGAGAAAAACCAGGTGACCTTTGAGTGTTTGCTGGTACAAACAGCTTATCCCAATTTTATCCCCTGTCCTCTTTCGCCTTCCCGCAGGCCCAGGCCGTGACCCTGACAGTGGCTCAAGCCTTCAGAGTAGCCTTCGAGTTTTGGCAGGTCGCCAAGGAAGGTACGACACCTCACAATACTTCTTTTTTTTTTTTTTTTTTTCCAAAAGTTCTGGCCACAAAGAGCCACAACAGCCTTGTGAGGCAGCCATGTCTGACAGACTGCGCTGAGACGAGGCCAGAGTGAGGTTAACATTTATCAGTCTGATTTGAGGGAGAGCGCACAGTATCTCTGCACTCTCTTGAAAGCGCCTTTTGAAACGAAGGCCGTTGAAGCTTTGTGTTGAAACTGAAGTTGAACATTTTTTTTTTTTATCTTTGTCTCACTTTCCGTCACTCTCTCTCTCTCTCTCTCTCTCTTTCAGAGAAAGAGCAGCGGATGAAGTCAGGCTCAGGTGGCGAGGCGTCGAGTAATTCCCAGTCAGAGAGATCAGCCAGTCTGGATAATCAAAAAGTAGCAGGTACACAGCGGGTTATTAGCCATTCAAATAGCCCAGCTTATACAAATGCACAACTAGAGGTTCTGTCAACTTGTAGCAAAGATGTGTACATTGGTATACACACAACGAAAGATGGTAGTAATTTAAATCAGTAAATGTTCTCTTTTCTGTAGATGTAGCTACAGGGAAACTCTTGGACTTTGACGATTGCGCTCATGGAGTGGAGAACGTAGATAACCAGGAGAACCGTGTGGATAACCACATTGGGCCTGAGAACAATAACGTTATCTGGGTAAGGCCCGTCTTTAGATTAAAAGATACATCTAGGAATTTCCTCAGCCTTTTAAACTTGGTTGTCTTAACAATAAACGATACCCGTAAAGCAGAACAGGTCGTCGAAGCTGATTTTTCGGAATTTCTTAATGACTTTATATTTTTCCTTCTTAATGACAGGAGGTTGATGACGGTTTGGATGAAGCTTTTTCAAGGTATGGCATTCAGTGCGGTCGCAACCTTTAATTGGCTGTTTTCTCGCTGAAGCGAGCCCTTTCTAGTAATGTGAAGTGAGTTGTGAGGGGGGCCGTGTCCTTGAGAGACAGGCCGTGTGAAATGAATCCGGCTGAATGACAGTGACACATCACTGGCCACTTTGAGGCAGCAGCGTTTCATTTCCACTGCTCAGAAAACTTTTTCAGAGACCTTCTGATGAAATCTCAGGGGGAAAAGGTCAGGTTTAAACTACCTCATTATGTCTTTCAGTGAGGTCATTAACTACTGAACAAAACCGTTGAATACCAACCACAAAAAGTAAAGTGTAACTGTATGTAGCAGCTTCTTCAAAGTATTGCTATTTTTTCCACACTTTTCCTTCCAAGAATGACATTTGAATAACATTTGAGTCAAGTGTGCCTGAATGGTCATTAATGTATATATTAACGTGTATATATAATATATATATTTTAAAACTGCTGTTTAAAACACATAGTCTGATTGATGAATGTGTTTTCTCAGTCAAATAAGATCTAATCAGTAGGAATGCACTCTCGACAAAGATCTCGTCAAAACTTTATCTGTCTCCCCATGAACTGTGATTATTCATTGTCAGTGTTAGCAATGGACCATTTGCACAAATAACAAATTGGAGCTATATTATCCACCCTTAGTTCTTCCAGCAGATGTTATAAGCATACTTAACAAAAAACACATTTGTTTTGTGTTATTCTTTTCGGTTCTTATGCCTAAGATCCATTGGCAGTGGAATGTCAAAAATTGGGTTAAGACACTGTTTCCCCAGTCCTGCTCGTGGAGACACACAGTTCTCGTGATTCAGACAAGAAGGGCCTGATACTTAGCTGATGAGTTGTATCAGGTATTTTAGAGCAGAGAGACGCCTAAAATATGGAACCATGTGGATCTCTGGGATTAAGATTTGGAAATGCCAGGATAGGATGTCAGCGCAAGTCACGATGTGTTAAAATTCTTTTTAAACCGTTCAAGTTATTTTACATTACGACTGTGCACTGACATCAAGTGGGTGGTTTGCATTTGATCAATTACATGCGTTGAGGTTTGATCGCGCGGGAACTTTGCAGCTCGGCAGTGCCATCTACTGGCCATAGTCAGTAGTGTCTCAGACTGTCCACATTTCTCTAGAATGGATATGTTTTGAGAATACATAAGCCTCAGAATAAATGTGATTGTATCAAATGATAAAGATTGTTTTCGTGCTACACTGAAGCCCTTGATTTTCACTCTTTCTTTGTCTTTAGCCACACTTTGGATAGCTTTGGGTACTCACCAGGTAATCAACTGTAGTCAAGTCCTGTGCCAACCCAACCCCGACCACAACCTGTCTTCTCCCCACTGATCACAGTAGTCCCTCTGTGAACATTTTGTCCATTATGTCCATTAGTTGGAAATGTCCCAGACTTTTCACCCATTTTTTTTTCTTGGAGTGGGTTCGGGACCCTGCCGCTCTACACTGTGAGGCAGTGTGTATTAAGGTTTTTGAGATGATCCTAAAACATATTTGAAGAGGGGGTAAAACACACAAATCCTGTCAGATCTCTTTAACAGTAAGCTGGATGACAGCAGGGCAGGGTTCTGTGCTGGTCCCAGTGTTGACATAGCCTTTTCAATGGCAAAAGTCTTTGACATTCTGTCTTTTAACCATTTTATTGCTTCATCCTGATAGTGTTAATCATAGCTATGTGTGTGCTGACAGCCTAGCCTGATTTTTTTTTTCCTGTGGGGGTGGGATGTTGTCTGTGTGTGTGTGTGTGTGTACACATTTGTCCCCTCATTCAGCATTGTCATATCACCATTTCGCACTAAAAACAAATGACAGAAAAAAAGCCATGTCAGTAGATTTGTAACATTAACAGAGGAAATGTTGCATGGCATCTAACTCTACAACAGTACAGAGAAGTAGTGTTGATATAATCCACAATCTGACAGTTATTGTCTTAATAACAAAGCAAATAATGTAGATCATAAGACAATGATGATGACTTCGTAGAAACTCGGATGTCTGTGTATTCATCCATATTTCGATCAACAGAAATGATGGGTTTTTTTTGTTGTTGTCTTCTCTGTCTCTGTTCCCTCTTTTTTTTTTTTTTTTTTTTTAAGACTCGCTGAGTCTCGTACTAACCCCCAGGTCCTGGACATTGGGGTGACACCTCTAGACTGGAATTCGGATCCTGATTGGGACAAAACCAATGGAAACCCACCTAGCCCTGACAACCTCTTTGGCTTCTGAGTACACACACAGTGTGGGCAGAGACTGACGGATGGTTATGCACATGGAAAGGGTGTTTAGAGAAGCCCGTCATCACTAATAACCACGGCAGCCTTGGCAATGCCAACTGGACCAGTCCATTCCAACCATCCTGCCATAGACCTGTCATACCAAAGCAATACCAGAAGAATCCAGTACAAAGTCTTATATGATATTATATTATCTTTTAGAATCACAGTGTATTACACCTACTGTGTTATATGCTTATTTTTTTTCTTTTCCTCTTTAAATTGTACATACTGTCTTGTATGTTGTTAACAAAATCAGTATTATTTTCATATATCAGTTACATAGAATTATCCGTGTAGAAGTACTGTATATTCAGAGTTGAAATGTTGTTACATTTCAAAAGTAGCTGTTGATTATTGAAGTAGCCAGTATTCTGATTGTATAATAACATGACAATCAATATCACTGATTCCTCTGAACCTCTGGTATGATCATTTCAGTTTATTCCTGTATTTCTGCCATATCAAGTGTTTCCCACAACGAGAAGGCTGTGCAGAATATGATTTATTTTTTATCATGAATTTGTTTAATCAATACATTTTGATATGTCTGTATAACCTTTAATTAAAAAAAAAAGAAACGTATACATATACTGTCCTCCTGAATGATACTTTCATGTGTCATGAAAGTTTTTAATTAAGTTGATGCGATTCCTGTGTATATTGAAAGTGCAGTATCATCACAGAGAACCAACTGAGGGCAGCACCTCCTCACTCAAAGACCTCTGTGTTTTAAAAAAAGACTCGCAGTCAGGGGTACAGGTTGTTTTGTTTTTTTTCCTTTTTCACATATATAGACAGCTTCACATGTTTGGTTACATACCAAGTCCTCAACTGAATAGCAGGTGTGTGTGTGTGTGTGTGTGTGTGTGTGTGTGTGTGTGTGTGTGTGTGTGTGAGTGCACTGCTCTGTTTATCCCTGAAGGACTGATTAAAATCACCTGACTGATGCAAAGCACTGGCACACACAAAAAAAAAGACATCCCGCTGGAAATTCGCACTACCATGTCTTACAGTGTATGAACTCACTCTATATTCTCATAGTCTGCATTCTACCCTACGGGAATTCTTTCTCAGGAATTCTGCATCATATTCTCCCTCACTCGCTGGATGTACTAAAGGCACTTGAGTGTGTCTCGTGGCTCTCTGTGTCCTTTGAATGAAAAGGCTGTTAAGATGTAAGACTGTGAGACAAGTAAACACTGTGCTGTCAGCAAGACCTGTACCTCCTGCAAGACACCAAGCTCCATGCATGAATCCACAAATCCATGAAATCAAGTCTCTAGATGGCTGGGAGACTTTACCAGGGACCTGTGTACTTGTAAATGAAAGAGATGTCTTCTCTCCGGAAGTCTCTTTGAAAGATTTTTTTTTTATAATGTCCTGTAAGAGCCTCATTTCAAAACCTGAGTTGTGGTATTATGTCATAATTTGACATTAGTGCAGCCACTGTGTGGTAAAGGGGTGAATATGTGATGTTTTATTTTCTTAAATTTGTTCTAGTTGAGGGGGGATGGGGACGAGAGGTCCATCGTTCGTGAAGCAAGGTTCTTAAATAATGCATGTGGTCTAAGTAAGCTTGTCAAGACGAATTGTTCAGGTCCACTTTAGGGGTGTGTGCACGAAGCATGTGTTAGCCTGTGTGTGTGTGTGTGTGTGTGTATGTGTGTGTGTGTGTGTGTGTGTGTGTGTGCACGTGCATTCGTTTGTATGTGTGTGTGTGCGTGTGTGTGTATGTATGTGTTCGTGTGTGTGTGTGTGTGTGTGTGTGTGTGTGTGTGTGTGGGTTGAACCACGTGACAAACAGTCCTCCAGAGGACTCTTTAACACACACACTCACACACACACACAGCCTCTGACTACAAACGTGTCTAAAAACGTGTGGGAGGCACAGAATGATCCAGAAAAGCTGGGTCGCCTCTCATTTCTTCCCTCTCTGCACATGTACTCCTTACTTTCTAGCCTGAATTTATCTGCAGTGCATCTACATAAAAAAGAACTTAAAACACGTATTCTGCACAAGATAAGGCAAATCCTACATAATACCCCATTGGCAAACATTTTATCTTCATTGTTGATTTGTTTCTGTTCAGTTGATCCGTAAACAAAAAGGCTGAACATTTGAACTGATGCATTTTTTACAACTGTCTGTTTCATAAAGAACTGAACTGAATTGAATTTGGATTCAATTTGGATCTGTCAATTTCACTCATGTAATGCAGCTGAGCCTTTTTCACTTCATATATTGGGCAAAACGGCAAATGAAATGTTATTGATTTAGTTACAGTTCTGTGACGAAAAGCTATGAAACATCGTAGACCTGCAGTCTTCTCCATTCTGAAAAGCCAACAGCCATGAATTAGAGGTTTACTAACATTAACACTGACAAAAGAGAGAAAAACAGAAAGCACATAACACACAGTGAAGACATCAGCCTGCAACTGTACTGTATAGATGACACTTTCCTTAACTGACTTTTCGGAATGTCAGATTTTTTTTTTTTTTTTTTTACACTTCAAGGTAAGAATAAAATGACAGACATCCTGTGGCAATGAGTTGATTAGCTACCTGAAGATGCATGACTTATCACTTTATATTTTCTGCATAAAGGACATCTACCACATTCAGTTGCTCGCCTTTTCAGCTTTATTGCAAAAGCCACTCAATCTTTTAAGCAAAGTACTGTGACATTTAAGTTGTACAAATGTGATAGGACTGCGTCTGTGTGTCTGGTTCTCTGAGCCTGACTCAAACAGATGTCTGTGATCACTGAGAGAAGGATTACTGAAGCTCTAAAAACCATGAGGTTTTTTTTTTTTTTTTTTTGCTTGTAAACTAGCCTTGATAAGACTCTCTGTAAAATAGTCACAATCACAGTGTCTAAAATGTCTTGTGTTCCCATGTGACAAAACATTAAAGGACTCGGGCAGACTTTCCCTGTGCCTTCAGGCGACTGCATTCCTTTTATCACTCCAAAACATCCTCCTGTGGATTGAAATGCAAAGTTTTTGCAAATATGGTTTTACTCAGAGAAACTTACCACCACTGTTTCAGCCTTAGCAGATCACAAACTTATGAAATTCAGTCCCCTTTTTTTTAAAGGTTTAGGTTCTTGCGTGGTGAATCATTAAAATGAGTATAATATGTATATTTATGCGCTTAATATTTAGATCAGAAAACATGCAAATGTCGTCTGTATTAAGGTGGAGGACGCGTTACGTTTAAGGCGTCAAATAAAGTGATACTTTGCCGACGGGTTGCAGTAGTAGATCTGTTCTCCTTAAAGCCTGGTTATTAGCTCGTTATTACCTATTTCAGAAATAGTCTTGAGGGAACATTAGGCGACATTTTGGCCTGCTATGGATTCACAGCTGAGCAAGGTCACTTTACAAAGAGTTTCGGCTGTTCCCTCTCGACATTCTCGTAGTAAATTTGTACAAACTTCTTTTAGAAACTTTCTTTAGAATAGCTCTGGTAGACAGATTACGGGGTGGCATTTGAGTATCATCACTAAAACATTCCCGAGTTTAGGACAGTTACTTGAAGTTGAGAGCTGGGAGCATCGCACTGTTCATGTTCATGTCACTGTCATCCTTGGGGAAAAAACCTCTCCGAAAAACAAGATTTTGAAAATATTTAATAGTTTATTCATTTTTTGTGTGTCATACATAATTAGACATTTATTGTTTCCATATAAATCATATAACTTTCTTTAGAATAGCAGAATCATGCTAGCCCTCATGAAGCATTTGTAAATATGAACAACGAACATAGACTTGATGATTTACATTGAAACATTCTGTCTTTTTTAAGCCCATGCGTCTTGGTATACCTGCAACAAATGGCATTGAGGAGCATGTATGAAGCCAACTACTGTAAAGAACATCAGCTATCAAACTTCCCTGTACTGTTGTAATTAGTCTAACGTTATAGTCTATCTGACTATCCAGTCCTGACTGCTTTAGGGCTTCGTTCATTATCTTACAGTAGGTCTATGAGCGTATTACTGGGATTGCAAGGCTATGAAGATAGCCACATCACAGTCACATATAAATAATTCTGATGTATCGTAATCTCCTGTACATCCTATACTTAATGACTATCCATATCCTGTAAACGACAGGCAGGAACTCAAATCAAAGCATGAGGTACATTTTCCACAAATTCTGTCAAAAAGACATATCCAAGAGCATGCTGGCGCATTTTTTTTTTTACATCAGCTTAATGTACTCCGTTTTTAGTGAGAGAGGCATTCGTGAATTCAAATGAGTTTCCCAGTTGTTGTTGTTTTTTCGCAGTCTTTCAAGCGACAGCCCTTATTCATCTGTCAGAGCTAGTTGACAAACAGTAAATTCAGTTTTCGAAGATCAGTTTGGACGAGAGTCTCAACATATGTGGATTGGAACGATTGGGCAAGAAATAATTGAAAGTGTCTTTTGAGCGATGTTTTAAGGATATGTCTATAAAATGTTTTCTTTTTGGAGGCAACTATTAAAATTACCATGAAATCTAGTGTTCAGTGCACATAACAATCCTAGCTGTAACCTCTCTGACCGCCTGTGTAACGTCTCGCTAAATTTAAAGCACATACGCACTCTTCATGATGATCTTAAACTTAAATAAAATAGAATTCAGGTACAGATTTTTAACAGATTCTGTTTAAAATTAATTAGTTTGATAGCTTTAGCTCAGTGAATTGCTCACAGAATCAAAGCTAGTTCATTCAGGACCCTATAGCCCTCTATGTTCTCTCTTTCTTCTTCATTTAGATCTCAATCAGTATGTGTGTCAGTGTGTGTGTGTGTGTGTGTTTGCCATACAAAAGTAGCATCTGTGGCCTGCCAGACATCTCTAAGCCAGCAGCAGAGAAAAATGACACACATAGGAGCACACATGTAATTGCACATCTATTAAAGCTTCCACATTGTGTTGCCTTATACTCATTTCTCTTAGGAAAAAAAAAAAAGGAAAGAAAAAATCAGACAGGAAAAGAGATTGGACGGAGTTTGCAGTGGAGGTCACTTTTAAAAGGGCATTAATGTCGTTTGAATCTTACCATTTCTCCAGTCCTCATTGTGGAGGCACTGCTGTACAGTCAAAGGGCTGCTTGCGCACAGGTTGTTTTTTTGGGTCAACTAACGCTGTGCAGGGCTGATAATATCTCTGGTCAGTGTGGCAGAACATTAGTCGGGAACACTGTGGCCCAACAAGTCAGACAGAGATGTCCACTGCAGCCTCTCTCTCTCTCTCTCTCTCTCTCTGTCTGTCTATCTCTCTGTCTCTCTTATTAAGTATGTCTGTCTCCCTCATTAATGTTGGTTAAGAGCGGCACAGGCAAACAAGAGAGAAATTACTGAGAATAAAATAAAGTAAGAAAATCCTCTCCAGCCTAATACAACACCTCCCTCCAACTCCCCCCCCCCCCCCCCCCCCCCCCCCCATCCCTTCTGTTCTCTCATGAAAGGTGCCCAGACACGATATTGATATCAGCCATTTTTCACCCAGCAGACTGCCTGCTCTCTCCCCCTTGGCCAAGGTTAATTAGCAGTCATTAAAGAGGAAAAATACGGCCTTCATCGACGATGAAGGGATGGTGTGTGAGTGTGCGTGTGTGTGTGTGTGTGAAAAATGAGAGCACAGATGACTTGTGGATGGGCAGAGAGTGAGAGCACACTGCGTTAGCCTGTCGTCATGGTGATGGAGTTGGGCCAGTAATGGCTGCTGGTTTAGACAGGGGAGTGTTTAATTGTGCTGAGAATCCTTCAGGTACCCTTCAACACACTTGATTAATGCAGTCATTAATCTGAGTAAGTAAGGAACTGAATACAGATTGCTGCCTTACCAAATGCTAAGTCTCCAATCCTCAGATTTTAATGCTATGACTAATCAAAGCCGAATGTACTGATTTTGGCTTTGACATAATTTTTGGAACAGAAATATTGCAAGAAAAAAAAACAGAGGTCTGATTACAATGAAATTAAGAGGATATATAAGCCACTATCCTGACCTGTAACCTCTTATATTCCCATTACTCGACTCTATACTTGAAGGGAGCCTTTGTCTTAGGCTGAAATGACTTAACATGGCAATTCAACCCAGTATTCAGTTGCCTGTCTTCGCGGTAATGTTCTCAATGTATTAATTAAGTAGGGTCACACAGGGGATGGATGTTGCGACCTGTTCCATAAACAATTAACCATTAATATAACCCTGTAATCAGTTATCTGCTGGGTGGGGGATTGGGAGAGGATGTTGAATAGCAGAATGATTAATACCCAACCCAGTGTCATTGTCCCTAACGCACTGAGCCCAGACGACATCTCGGGCCTGAAATGCACCGTTCCTGTCACAGCGGGAAATCAATGCTTCCCTGAACCCCTGACCTGCATTACCCACATTCACTTCCTGCTGACAGCTAAGGACTTAGCTGTTCAGTTTGCCCTACAGACTGGCTGAGAAAGATGCTAACTGCAATAGAGCGTCCCACTGCACTGACAAGTCCGTCGCTGCTCTGGCGTCTACTGTCAAACTGCCTCTACGGCCTCACGAAGTTCACCGAAAGTGACCCAAAGCAAAATGATTGGAGAGTCTGAGAGAAACAAGAGAAAACTTTTAGGATAGGTGGACTCAAAATTAGGCATAAAAGAGTACCCTTGCGAAAAGGCACCCGGTTTTTAAACTTTTTTTTTTTTCTAGACACATAAGAGCATAAGCAGAATAATGATACTCGTAAAAAATATAATAACCATATTAATGATGTTTTGAGGACCAAAGTAATTATTATTGTACAGTCATGAGCTCAATAGAGACAGCAAGCTCTGAATTTACTCGAGACACACTTGTGATTAAATATGTTTTCTATTACTGTAAATATACCATCAATATACTAAATGCAGTTTGATCTGTGCTGCTGGTCTGAATGGTAAGATTCAGTCCCCAAAAGCTAAAATGAGATAAAGTATATGAGTCTCTTTGTCGTTTGTCCTGTGGATATTTTCGTGGATGCCCTGAGAGCGAGATAGTGCTTAAGGAGAGAGATCCCACCGCACCAATAAACCTTATCAAATTTATAGTTGTGACTGTGGATAAGAGGGAGAGAGAAAGAGACAAAGAAAGAAATAAAGAGAGAGAGAGAGAGGCGGAGAGAGAGAGAGAGTGGGGTGAAATATCTCCATGCCGTCCCCAGACTCAGCAACTGCAGTCTAATGATAATCCTGATCCTGTTTCAGCACTGATAAGGGAGGAGAGCCGAGAAAATCACTCGTTTTTTTCTTTTGCCTCCATGTAAAGCACCACCCTGGTTTATGTAACGTCTGCCTCCCTCGAGTCGACAGATCGTTCTTTATCTGCAGGAGGCCGTGCTGGAGCCACGGTCGTCCTCCTCAGGTGACGTGGCATCCCCGGGCCTTCCAGTTTCCACGCTTTCCGTAATCCCGCTCCCGGCAACTGCTCAGGAGTTTTTTCGGGGGGAGGAGGGGGTTTTTGCCACTTTTGGATCCGAACCAACTGACTCTCCTTTACATCACAGTTTATCGATTCCCAAGTCCACCCACTGTGTGCTCATTAAAAGGGATGTGTGGATGTCCCAATATAAACAAGCACCAAGGAGTCCATGTCGGTGGATGTTGATAAGTATTAAAGAGTCTGCCAAATGACGATGAATGGGTCTGTTACACGATGATGTAATCTGATGGCTTTTCTAGTTTGTCTCAGGACTCTGCAGGGAACCAACACACACACGGCAATAAAGAAAACAACATGGCATTACTATGAGACATCAGTCAGACGTGTTATGGGAATAGTCTGATGGACACAAAATAATCGGTTTAGAAGTCTCTCTAGAAATACAAACTCCAAATAAGCTATATGGATAAGACAGGGAACAAGACATCGCCCAATATCCCCTTCCTAATTTTTTTATTTATTTTATAATTATTTTCTCAATTTTGACAGCGCCATGCAAGAAAAGAACCAATTGAAACATCTCTCCTGATAAAACACTGGGCTCAGGGCAATTTGCTGGTAACAAATTTATTAGGTTAGGAGTCTGAATGAGCACCTGAGCTGAGATTTTTATATCTGTATCTTTATAAACTCACTTGTTTTGAGGATAAAGCCCATTATTGCCAGTTGGGGGAGGGAGGGGTTAGACCTTGCTACGCAGGAGCCCCCCCGTCGGGTGCTCAGGGGTACTGCACTCTGACGAGTTCTTGGCTTTGTCCTTGTTGTTGTTGGGCTCATTGTCTTTGATGATGTCATACTGACGGCAGAACAGAGCTATCACACCTGTGAAGGACAGAGTTTAAAAAAAAGGAAAGAAAAAAGAAAAGAAAGAAAGAAGTAGTGAAAAAGTGAGACATGGACGGGAAGTTGATAGATGGGGTGTACGTCAGTCGGAGGAAACTGGGAACAGGAAAAGTGATGATGGATCACTTTGGGTTTATGACGGAAAAATAACAAACCAATTATAATTGAGTTCATACAGTCTGATGAGCTTCTCTGTGGCCTGGAATTCAGCCGTACCACGACTGTCACATTTGATGATGTATTCTCTGGTCGACACGGGGCTTAATGCGGATAGCACAGAGATGAGAGAGGCCCCTGAGGTCCAATTAGACCAAAGCAACACCCACGCCTTTCTCTTCTCTGTTCTCCCTTTGTATTCCTCTTTTTCTTCAAGTATCTATCTCTATCTCTCTTTCTCTCCCTTTCGGATTGTCTCTCTGTCTATCTGTCTGTCTGACTCTCTCTCTCTCTCTCTCTCTTTCTTGCACTGAGCAAATGGCTGTTTCTCAACACCAGTTACAAATTTCCACATCAATATCAGTGTAAAAACATGCCCTTAATCGGCAATATATATACATTTGTAACGCATCGGTCAAACAAAGTCAATGTCAAAGTATGTAAACACACGTATTGTCTCCTATTTTAAGTGCAGATGGAATTCTAATATGAATTTGTAATGCGTTATTTGGGTATAGTTGATGTTTCCACATGATTCAGTGACAATATCATTCAGATTATGTTACTAAATGTAATTAATAATTGAAGAATTGAAGATAGCCAGTTAAATGGTAGCTAAATGGAGTCAGTGCTGTTGTTTAAACTGTCTGAAATGTGCCGTGTTTTATGCCGACATATGTATGGATGGATTTCATGAGAAGATGCAGTGTCTCATACCTGCCCACATGATCAGCACCACCACGATTATAATGAGCTCTCCAGCCCTGAGCTGGGCTGCCTGACCCACCTCCTCCATGGTCACCTCATCTTTACAGGACAGAGCAAAAGAGACTGTCAGCACGTGCGCGCACGCACACACACACACACACACACACACACACACAAACACTCTATAAACTCATACACTAAAATTAAGAGGATCTTCAATTAGCGCATTCTCTCCAGCCACAGGGGAAATGTTTTAATAATTAACAACAGCCGGTATGAGACAGAAGGACTTCCCTGGCACTTGGCGCGGCGCTTTCTGCTATGAAGCATTAATGGTACCAGCTATTTTTCAGTGATCAAAGCACATTGTGTGCTGCTAGAGCGTAACGTTTAGGTGAGGCTGGAGTTTGCGGTTTATTAGTCTAGACTGTAGCCAAAACTCTGAGTTGTATTATAAGACTGGAAGAGATCATTTCTGGAATGAAGTTTGTAAACTAGACTTGATGGATCTCACTTAAAAAAAAAAAAAAAAAGAAGAAGAAAGAAAAGAAAAGAAAAGAAAAGAAAACTCATCCTGGCAGCTCCTGGAAACGGAGGTTTGATGAGAGATATTTGTTGGACTGAGCAGGTCCAGGTGACTGAATTAGCTCAGTGTCCCTGTGACTCTCCTCACAGCTTAGCTAGCCTTCACACTGCCAGGAGAAACTACACAGGCTGTTCCAGGTGAGAGATAAATAAACCGTCCTAATTAAGCCCTCATTAACTTCAAAAAAACAACAGAACTGCTTTCCCAGTGTCACTGCACTTTCTTAATACGCCTTCGGGAAAAAAAAAAAAAAAATACAAAAGAAACCGCAGTAATTTTGTTTCCAAGCACATATCTGCAGTCTGAATTTTTTCACTACCTTTTGACCAATGAGAATCTCAATAACCTTCGACCAGGCAGTCATGGTTGGATTAGTTTTAGCAGCATTCATTTCAGGCAAACTTTGACAATGAATATTTGGGCTTTTTACACCTTAGCAGTAGTGTCACTGACTAGCTGCAGCATGTGCCATGAGAAACCATAGGGAAAGAGACTAAAACGTACTGTCTGTGTTCATTCGCCACACTCTGTTTGAGGGATTACGCGTGAATCATAATGGTCTTCGTTTTCTTAATTGAAGGAGTGTCCTGAGACTTAATAAGAGACGGTTAATATTTTTTAAAAGCTTATTTTATGAGAGTGACATGGTTGGAGCATAGAAAAGGCTCAGTGTCAGACTAAATGGTCTGTCTTCCATCACAGGCCTGTGGTAGACACATCTGTGATGTTCTCTGTCAACTTTAAGCAGGAATTTGCTTTTAGAATAGAGGAAATGAAGTGGCATATATCTCCTGCACTGTTCAGTGGATTTCTTTTATATGGAAAATGTTCTCATAATGATGCAGTCACCCAACAAATTACAGTGAGCAGGATAATGTGATAGTCTTTTTTATAAATTAGTTTCTGAAATATATATCAAATTAATGTCTTCCTTTCAGAGTCCTTCTTCAGCGAAATTAAGTCTCGTAATGTGATTTTGTTTGAAGTTTAACTTGCAAAGTTGTCAAATTTTCATGTTTATTCTCCCTACTGTCTGTTTAATCTTGAACATATTCACCAAATAACTTTGTGTCATAGTGAAAAATATAAAATATTTGAGAAAATGATAAATAGTTGTTTCTATTGTTCAGTACAGTGCAGATCAGTTAAAGATCCAATGGCTCAGACCAGAACGTTCTCTAAGAATAGTTCTAAATGTCACTCTAACCCATAGACAGAGACAGTCTTAATCTGGCCTGGCCTATTTCACAAATATCTAATATTAACAGGGAACTATCATAGCACTCTCATCTAAGCATCCTCACCTTTACAAGTTCTAGCTCTAGAGTTTCCAGCACTTTCCATGCCGCCTCAGCGTGCAGCCCTTGTATGTATCTTTCCCCTGATTTTTTTTTTACCTCGTTATCGCAAGTAAATGACAGAAGATGTGAAGGCCTAGCATTCATCATTATTTATAGGACTTGGCATTTGATATGGGGGCTGCGTTTGGAACAGTGGCACCTTTAATAGTGGTTTGTCCGAATAAGTGGGTTACCAAGTGGATTATGAAACATGAAATTGGTGTTATTGTGCGTCGTTCCAGATAAGGCTGAACGGCCTCTTACGAGGATTCAGATGGGCAAGTACACAAAAGCAGGCCATTTTACATTGAATTATGGCATATGGCTGTTTTTAGAATGGTTGTGTAACAGCTATACCCTGCTGTGCCTTTCTCCTGGTGCTGACGGGATGCTATAGAAATGTTTTGGCTGTGAAAATAGTGCCTTTCTAAAAACCGACCGTAACCTTTGCACTGTTGAAGTGGGATTATTTATTCAACCTTACGTGTAATGGGACATAAAATGAAAGGAAGATGAAAAAAAAAAAAAAAAAGTCGTCAAAGCAGTAAAGCAGGAAGAACGAAAACCGACTTAAATAGACTAATTCAACAGTAACTGTTCGAGTGCTATTATTTCACTCTTAGATTAATGAAATTTAAAAACATGGAAAACAACGCCAACTTATCTCCTCTGCTGCTATTTCAGAGAAAAGCTTGGTCAGGTCTCTTTTCCCCTGATTATTAACTTGCTGTATATTGCATGCATGCTCTTTACACATTAATATACATTAATATACACATGGATTTGTTGGTAATGAACAGTTTTGTCATGAATAGTTATCTCCATATACTGTGAAGCCGTTGGTTTCTGTTGTGACTTGCCTGGGCTCTTGGAGGCCAGTTTCTCCGACTCTTTTGGGGTGCGGAACAGAACGGGGTCGCTGGGGGGGCTAGTGCCACTCATGCTGATTGACTGTACATGAACTATGTACTCTGTGTCCTCCTCCAAATCCCATAACGCACACGACCGCGTGGTTGTGTTCACCTCTTGGATGAAACGCAGCATTCTCACGTCCTTCTTCTGTGCGGATTAAAAAAAAAAGACAAAAAGAATGAGTACACGTGAACAGACACACACATTCACACACTCACTCAGTGAATGGTGACGGACTTTATGTTATGATGGGTGTGGGTGACAGGATGTAGCTAATGTTCCTTTTACATCACTAAAGTCTCCAGAAACTATTCCAAAATCATGACACAAACCACGCGTAGACAGACAGACAGACACACTCACACACACACACACACACACACAGGTGGCTGCCACAGGATTGTGAACACTATTGAAAAAGGTAAGGTCACAGTATGTTGTCGTCCAGATCATGTTAGACTCATTGACACGAATGGCTCTTACCTGTTGGGTAATAGCAAAGCCAATGACTGGGTCCCCCTCCAGGATGTCCCATGTCACCACAGCCGAGTTCCCTTCCCGCACTTTGATGGTCACATTGAGTGGGGCAGACAAGCCGTCTGGAGACCAAAGATCGCAAAAAAAAAAAAAAAGGTATTGAAAGAGCATCCTTTCAAAAACCTGCTCTCCTCTATGGACCTATGCTTTAGAGCACACAGAAATAGAGAGAAAAGCTCTTTTTATTTATGTGTGTGTGTGATGGGACCATGTCAAAAGATCACAGACTGTTTCTCTCTCTCTCTCTCTCTCTCTCTCTCCCCCGCTCTTTTTCTCTCTCGCTCTCTCCCTCTCCCTCTCTCACTCTCTCTTTCGCCACACACACACACGCGCACACACACATTTCCAAAACCAAATAGCACGGCCTGTTTAAATTTCAGCTTGTGGGAATACACTGTTGCACAGCTTGCTATGACCTTACGCTCAATCAGTGCGTTTTACTTTTGTTTACTTATGCTGGAGCTCTCAGATGCTTATCTAAGCTTGCCTTGCTGTCTTTGATGGTTAACAAACAAATAAAAAGCCCATTGTCCAGCACATACTGCTGAGTGCTTCTTACCAATGCAAAATTATCTCCTGAGTTCAATGAAACAAACAAACAAAAAAAAAACAGGGAAAGGATCGCAGATGTGATGACTACGTTGTCATATGTCTGAATTAATAATGTGAGAATGCATACGTTTCTGTCGGTAATAGCATGGCACAGCTAGGGTCCCTTGACAACAGAACAGGAAGGTGTCAGCCTGGTATTGTTTATCACAGTGTTTTTGCATCCATCCGTCTAATGGGGGAAATGTTTCCAAAGTGAGCCGCTCAGAGACAGAGAGTGAAACAAACACATTATTCTGTACAGTAGGGAATGGTTCCCACACCATGAGGATATCTCACATAAGCCTAATTAAGAGCTCTAATATTTACTGCAGTCAGCTACAGCCATCAGCACTCTCATAGCCACCTGATAGACTTCTCATCATTTCTCTAGCTGTGCTGTAGTAACATGGTAGGTGTTGTGTTTGGTATCTGTTCCCAGCTTCGTGGTCTCTCTCATCCACTTCTTTGACAATATAGATGTATATCTGTTTGTGTGTAGACCCTAAAAAAAAGTGCATTATTTTCAACATAAGGTTTGCCACCTCACCGATATTATTATTTCTGTATGTGTGCATGTCAGAATACTCAATTATGAATATGTGATTGTGAATTCTAAAGGGTTTTTTTTTTTTTTCATTGTTTGCCTTTCGGTTTCCTTGTTTTCTTTCTGTTCCTTTTTTTTTTTTGGTGCTAACCATACTGCGGCTGTTTCCCAGAGCATTCAATTAAAACAGATCCCACTGCTCAGTAATGACTTGTCCTCCCAGACTCACACCAATGATCTATATTACCCTAGGACTCACAGAAAGAGCCTAAACAAAGTGTATTGGCCTGCCCCCCTGAGACAAATGTGTTTTGAATGTATTGACTAAGTGCAGGGCTCTCCACTCCAACACTGGCTCCCCAGCCTTGCATTCCATCATGTCACTGGAGCTTTGCAGTGCAGGCAACAAAAGCAAAAGGGTAGTTTGAGTTAACATGAGGTAAGTTCCAGCTTTCATGCCAAGCTTTTACGCCAGGTTTCCACACAGGTTTCCGCCCTGCGTAATTTCGCTCTGGGTGCGTGGTTGTGAAAACAGCAAGCAAGTCACCTAGCTCAAAAGTTCGAGTGCTTAAATGAAGGTCTATAGTGGTCTATTCGCCCCGACCAGAGCCATTGAGAGAGTTTTTTTCTACCGCTCTGGCTCTGACTAAGGTCATGTAACATGTAAACAACAACCCGTGTTGATGTAGACACAAATGGTTGCCCATATATCCTTTAATCATATACATGTTTTCATGCTACATGTAGCTTTTAGCCTCCTCCATCTTGGTCAGACTTTTTTTTGTTGCTCCCGTCTCTCTAGAGCACCTCACGTACCAAGCATAGCACACGCTGAACTGATTGGCTCTTGCGTGGCTCTCAAGTTGAGAATTGGCCACCTCAGTTTTGCTTGCCTCTGCGAATTCGTTCCTATTTCGCCAAACCAGAGCGAATTTTGCCTCCATACAACCTGAATGAGAGCGGAGCAAAATTCGCTGCAGTGTAAACATACTGTTAGCCTTTGATGACTGTAGTGAGAGAGATAAGACCATAGCAGCTTTTAGGAGACAACTGAATTCATATTCGATTGGCGGTTTTGTGGTGTTAAATCATAAGAAATACAGAAAAGAGCCATCCTAGATGCGCTCTTTTTTTTATATTGGCTAGCTGGCTGGTGTTTTTTTTTTTTTTTTTTCAGTATAACTATCCCATACTACATGGTCACTTCTTTAAAAGAATTACCCGCAAGTACATCTGCAGTTGCAATTGTGATGTAAAATAACCTTCCTGGCAGAGCCGAGCTTAATCTGAGAGAATCCAAGCCTCTCGGTTTGGGTGTTTGTTTTTTTTTTTATACTGTGATCCTTTATACAGGTTGCGGCTGATTCACAAGGCTACAGGGACTCATGTCATGTTCTCCTTCACACCCAGGGACACATGCAAACACTGCTCCCTCATTTATACACAGGAGCCGCTCTCCTGGACCGACGCTCTGGCCTTGTCTCTCTCCATGTTTGGGGTAATCTCTGGCTGTCAGCGGATGTGCAATAAACAAGGGGTTTGTCCTGGACGTGTCGTTGCCCCTCATTACCACTGGAGACTCTGTGTCTGATTTACAAAGGCCAGGCTGATGGTCGAATCTCTTGGCCTGAGTCAAGCTCCTGAGGCCTTTGCTTTTGTCAGCCCTCGTAAATACACAGTTTCACACTTCCATCTCATTGGCTTGGACTGTCCATGAAGAATATTTACGACGGTAAATTACAGCCCTGGTATCTGCCCTCAAGTCTACTTTAGTCCCTGTCTTTGTAGCAGAATACTGTACGAGATACAAACTATCGGGGCATTAAATGAAGCATATTAAGGAAGCGCCACAATATGCTTTGCTTTAATGACTGTTATTTGTTTGCTGACACCACATGCCACTGTGGGTTTTTTTTTTTTTTCACAATTAGTTGATCTGTCAAATGACTTGCAGTGCAAACAGATGCATCTCTACTTACAAACAGCAGATATTTTACCTCCCAGTTTTTTGTTTTGTTTTGGGTTTTTTTGTTTTTATTTTTTTTTAAATTTCACATTGTTCATATGCTTGCATTTAATTACAGACTGTTCCTCAGACTACTGCAAGCAATCAGCCCCAAAAACTGAAATCTGGAGAGGGTGAAGAGGAGGTGTCGACGCGGGCTGATGAATATCTGTGCAGCTGTGGTTGTAATAAAGCACAGGACAGCACAGGCCATAAATGATTCATCAAAAATGAGGCGTAATATACTCGGCTGATTATGAAGGTCTTTGACCGTATGTTGGCGAGGTGGGTAGGTCAGATTAAAGGGTGGAAGCATATGTTATGTCATCCAGTCTTGTCGAGTTTAGAATCTATACCTGCTGTGTCTGTAGGGAAGAATTAGTGGGAATTCTTCATAATTACAGGCGTGACTTAATATGTGTATGCTGGAGCAAGATTAGGTCAAAGCTCCCCATACCCGATAGGACAATTTAATAGGCAGCAGTGCCGTACATTCAGTCCAAATCCTCACAGAACACATTTGCAGACACATGTAGCGTTCACTCTGTTTTCCCTGTTTTTCCCCCTATATGCTTTGATGAGATGGCTGACACTGTCAGATGAAACAAACTGGCAGGGCTGGTACAGAGCTGAGAACCCAGCACTCAGCACTCAGTGGTCACCGTGCCTCCGTCTCTCATCGTTTCCACACAAAAACAATAAGCCCGCGAGGAAAGACGAAGCCCAGCTCAGAGCCTCAAAGCTAATCTGCATCTACAGCATCTACAGCATCCTCTGCCTGCCTGCATACTTCACCTGCTTACTCTGCCTTGCCCTCGCTGGTCGTCTGTCTGACTGTCTGTCAGGAAAATCCTTACTTCCCCAACCGAGGGTGAACTAAGCATTGGTTCTCTGTGTATGAATTATTGTTGTTATGCCCTGCTGTCTCAAGTTATAACAATAGCAGATTTGGCTTGGAACTTTTGTTGTCGGAGCTGTGCCTGTTTGTGGGTTTTTTTTAATGACACAGTATAGGAGACAACACTGAGTTTATACTGTGTGATGAGGTGTTTTGGTCCCATAGAAACAGTCTTACTTGGACAAATGTATGCAAGTTAGTTACTCTAATTGACAGTGCAACTTACACAGCGTGGGCAGTGAAAATAGAGCCTTATTTAATTAAACCACATTGAATATTACAGGTTAGTCACCCAGCACACCCACGATACCATCCCTGCCATTGATAACAACACCACAACACAAAACTATTTAAAAGAGCTTCTCAGTTTTCAAAGTGTTTTACTCTTCCAATGTGTGAAGACAAAAAAGATGAGAAACTTTAGATCAGTTGATTACAAATATTTATCTAGGGGAATGAGAGAGCAGTTTCAAAAGAGAGCATCACAGGGGAACCATGGATGAGTTGAGGTGCACTGACCCTATTACAGCTAGAAATGCATTTTTTTTTTGTAAGTAGTGTGGTGTAAACAACACTAGCATTGTTCTTCTGAGGAATGAAAAAAGTCATTTGTTCAGATGAGTCATCCATCAACCTGTCCTAAAGAAGTGGGCAAACATGTGTGCAGCGCATGCCAAAAGAAACCTATAGGCCCAAGTAGTGCCTATTTCCAAATATAAGGGGCTCTGGTCTCAGATCTGTTTTACTGGCATGATCACATCTATTCAGCCCCTTAGATAAGATGAATTGTAATAAATGCAAGGCTAGTCTAAAAATGAGCTTTATTTACTGGTGGTTCCTTCCAGGGTGACAATGGTAGCTTTCACTGGGCATTGGTTTTAACAACATGAAAATGACATAAACCGTATGCTACTATCATCTCGGTCACTGGATTTCAACCAAATTCATCAATTACGGAAAAACTTCTAGAGTGGCACCTAACACAGCATTGTCCACAACTGCGAACAAAATATCAAATTATAATTTCTCCTGGAAGACTGGTATTGCATCACACCACTTATACACTTATAGAATCTATGTAGTGGAGCTGCTTTGGTGGCTCAACGTGGCCTAATATCCTGTTAAGTGACCTTATGTTGGTATTTCCTTTATTTTGGCAGTTACCTGTAGATCCATTAAATGCAGGGATTTAACAGGACAGAGATAAATTCACGTGCCATTCAGACTAAAGGTTGCACGTTTTCAATTAGTCTCGCGTTTGTCCCACATTAATCAAAATAGCAAATAACGTTTTTACAGCGTTTCACAACTGGGAACAAGCTGGGAAATCGCCAGCCATACGTTATCCACAATACCTGAGTAACGGCTTACCTGCTCACCATAACCGCATCATGTCTAAAATGGCATACAGGAGGTAGGGAATACCAAAAAGAAACGACCAAAATATTTATAAGCAAACAAGCGAGTGACCATCATTAAAGCGACACGTTGTGAACAGAGTTGAAGAATCAATTCCCGATGCGCATCGTTTTACAAATGTTCGATAAACGATACTTTTGCTCCCAGGATGTGATGAACAGGTAGGCTTAGTGAAAGACTATTTATCCGCTGACCACATCCTCTGAGAACATGTCTGAAATTCACTAATATTTTTTAAAGAAATTAATGCATGCCCTACCAATGTGCTGAACTCAAAACAGATGTGAAATCACAGACTCCGACTATTTATTGATGGAAGGTTACTCCATATTCATTCATGCAATACACATGCTGTTGAGGTTTTGCAGAGGGTATTAACTATGTCGTGTTTATTGACACATTTAATACGTGCAAACTTACCGGCATTAACCGAAGACACAGAGAAATAGCCCAGAAACAGCAACGCAGCGGAGATGCCTTTTTCCCCCATCCTTCAAGCAAATCTTTACATTCTGTTCTGAGGACGTTGAATCCCATTTACTCTCAGTAATGTTAACACCAAAAGATCGGCGTCTAATTGTTCAGCAATCACGACAGACTGTCGTTGTTCACTTTACGTAGCCTATTCTCGTTTAACTCGTAACGGCATTAGATCTAAACTCCGTAGTTGCCGCAGAAACGCGACATCAGAGGACCGTGCAGCCTACCTGGGACAGCGCATTGAGCTCTGCATTCGAGACGCGCGCATGCCTGTCTGCTATTTTACGCGCCATCGGTTTTCGGGGGGGACGTAAGAATGTCTTCAAATCACTCTAAATTGTGATGACCACAAGTTAACCGACCGTTTCATTTTTTGCCACACCACAGACGTTGCCACCGTGCTTTGAGTGAAGCCTGTTGGTTGTGCGAATTGCAGGCTATTTCAAGGGGCGCTCGACTTAGCTCGAGTACTGCAGAATGAAACGTGCTGTCACCGTCAGACATCCTCAGTCCAACCAATTCACAGTCTCTCTCTCTCTCTCTCTCTCTCTCTCTCTCTCTCTCTCTCTCTATTTAGGGGAGCCACACTTCCTAAATGGCATTGTTGCAGACATTAGGGCCTTCCTCTCAACACTTGTAAAGGTGCCAATTGTTGAGAACAGAAAACACCCCACATACTGAGACACACCTGCTGCTTATTGTGCTGATGCCTTTTATTTCACCTCATCTTTTCTCTCACTGCTGTACATCATGTACTATACTGTCTTATATCTATGTCATATCATCTTATATTTCACAATAGCAGAACACATAAATAAATGACCAAAGTATATGTGTATTTGTCAATATGTTTATTAAGTCCATAAAACATTGCACTGTAGTGTATGCCACTGAACTGATGAAAAAAATTCTGATACTGTGTTTAAAGCAGCTTAGCTAAAACTTCGGGGCTGACAGGTTTCGTCAAGCCTCCCGTGAACTGACTTATGAACAAACTTTCAGAGTTTTAGTCGAAGGTCCACTCAGTAGTGGTCTAAGGGAGTCAGTGAAAAGTGATGGACATTGCAGCCTCTCATCTGTGCTTCAAGTAATATCTTGCCTCTCCCACTCTTCACTGACTAGAGTTCATCCGGTACAGTTTCATGTCCTTTGCCATATTGTCCTTAAAAATCATTCTCTGTGTTTGGAGTCTGCATATGTCATGTATTTTGCTCTTTAACTTGACTCTGCAGACAGAGAAATGTCTTCTTCTCTTCATTCTGTGGCAGTGTTGTGATTCAGTGACCCTTGCCATATACTGCTATTTGAATATCTGTGATCACTAAGCATAGAATAGTGTTTACCCTGGAATATCATAACCAGAGTCTCTGGATATCAGCTGTTACAGCCTTTTTTCCTGTTAAGACCGCTACAGTTCAATATGGCCTAAGGAATCCAGTCAGGAACGAAATACAAAGAGTGCATTCACCTAGTTTCTTGCCATAGTACTGCAGTGCATATTGAGTTATAGACTCACAGGGAAACAACCATGAATTGTTAAATAAAATCTATCGATAAGTAATTAATGGATTTGTTGTTGAAGTTGTTGTTGTTGTCTCTTAATCTCATCTGTAAAAATCTGAATAATCCTGGTGTCAGCGTTGAGGACTTGGGATGTTGGCAGAATTGACAGAATATGATGGCGTTAATAGTATTGGCACAAAATTCATTTCATAGAATGCCCCCACAGGACAAAGCAGGTGCTGTAGTTTTCCAGTGGGATTACACTGAAATGATGTTACAGTATTGGCTCGTCTGGGGAATGAAGGGGAAGTTGAAGAGATGCTTGAGGGGGCTCTGGCAGGAAAGTCACGCATTTATCTAATTGCCATATGTCTGATGTTACACATGGAGAAATTCACTGTTTTCTCTATCTCTGTCTGTCTGTCTGTCTGTCTCTCTCTCTCTCTCTTTCTCTCTCTTTATTTCATGTTGCCATTCTCATTTCTTTCTCTCCATCTGTCTGCTCCATTTGCAATTTTTACAACCTTTCTCTCACTACAACTGAGTCCAAAAGAGAAAATGGGGCAGTGAAAGCATTCCTCCATGCAGCCGAGCTGGGTTTTGGAGAACAGTGGGTGTAGAAACACTATAAATTGGTGTGAAGGTGATTCTCTGTCTCCCTGCTGCTGTCGCTGTTCCAGGGGAATGACTCCAGATCTTTGTTTCTGGGAACACGCAACCATGGCCCACTTCCCAATCAATCCCACGCTGTCTGAATGAAAACACTACCCTATGGGACCTAGATCACAAAGACGTCAATACCACAGCATGGCTGTGTGTGTGTGTGTGTGTGTGTGTGTGTGTGTGTGTGTGTGTGTGAGAGAGAGAGAGAGAGAGACTGTGCCTGAGTTGTTTTATTTGGATCGATGTAGTGCACGTCTGACTCACTATTCATTGCCATTTTTAAATACTTGAGCACACATGTAACATATGGTCCAGTCTGACTCCACACTTTTTTAGCCATTTTCAGTTACCATGGTGAAAGCTTCACTGATGATATTTAAATATGGTTTCTGTGGAACCTTTTCATTCATAGATGTAGTTAGAGGTTGTCACGCTGATTCAACAATGAGCCACACAGCATGTGAAGGAGCACGGACAGTTAAGAAAGCCGAAAGTGATTAGTGCTTAGTTAAAAAAAAAAACAAAAACAAAAAAAAACCCAAACGCCTATATCATTTTTTTGCCCTTTCTTTGCCTTTATAAATTATAGCACCATTCCCAATGAGATACTTCAAATGATTCATGGACTTTACAGAAATTCACACATTTCAGAGTTATTAACTGAGAATTCCAAAGAGCTGTCATAAATATTGAACAGCAGCCTGATGACGGTCGTATTTCATAGTCCAGTAATACGTAAGAGGAGGGGAAACATAAGATGTGTGTCCAGTGCCGAATTGTTCAGCACTTAAACTGAAAACTGATCTCTCTTCGCATTCATGAACAATTAATTAACGCTGATGTCCTCATTCTATCATTTCATTGTGTCTGTTGCTTCAGAAGAAGGGAGTAGAAGAAGAAAGGGAGAGATTTTCTCCTCTTTTGAAAAAAAAGAAAACAAACCACGCTGTTACGAGTCCTGTTCTGTCACAAAACACATAGAGGGAAATAATTCCCAGGCAGTTTATTTTTGAGAAACATACCAACCCCCGTGATTCCAAATAGCCGTTTCCAAAACTCACATTTACACGAACTTAGATATGTGGTTTGATGTGACTTTTTGTTTTTCTTTATATGGCTATTTTTTTTTTGTTTAATACATATTTGACAGCAAACTTAACCCAATGTAATTTGGTTATAAGCGATTTACAAAGCTGTTGGTTGGCCAGAAAAGCCATCCTGCAAACTGCTAATGAACTGAGGAAATAAAACGCACACTCATTTTGAGGTGTGCAGCCAAGTGTGACAGGGAAGGAAAGCAAGTCAGAAAATGAATGAAAGAAAATGAAAGAGATGAATGAAGGAAAACGGAAAGCCAGATAAATTTGCTGTTGTAGGAGAAAAAGCAGAGTTACAGAAGGCGGTATAGGCAATGAGAGAAAAGATTGATGGGTGTCTAAACATGTTTGTTTTTTAGGGGAATGAGATGGTATGTTGAGAGAAGGAAACACAGCTGCAGCCCTTTCCTTCAGCTCGCTTCAGGTTGTTCTCCGCAATGTCACTGAAGGTACAGCATGCCTAGCACAGCAATCCAAACAAAAAAAAAAAAAAACCCACAAGTACACAGACACACAAACATACACGCTCGCACGCCTGCGCACACACACACACGCACACGCACACACACACATCTCTCCCTAAAGCTATAAAGTGAAAGCGCTGACATCACTGCAGCCACTCATTCATGAATATTCTTCCTCCAGGTTCCAAGTCTTGACCTTCTCTCCTTGGACCTCCCTCCCTATCTCTCTCTCTCTCTCTCTCTCTCTCTCTCTCTCTTTGTCTGTCTCTTCCTCTCTTTCTCTCTCTCTCTCTCCTTCTCCCTCTCCCTCTCTCTTTCTCTCGCCCTCTCTTTCTCTCTCTCTCTCTCTCTGTCTCTTTGGGACTCTATAGCAGCGGATGAGTGAATGGTATGGCAGGGTGACTGGTGGTGTTGAACGAATTTGCTAAAGTGATCAAGGAATGCGTAGCTGGCATTGGCAACCAAAAGACAGGTTGTCCTCCCGATAAGAAGGTAGGAAAAAAAAAAAAAAGTAGTGGGAAGAAGTTAGTAAATGACTGTGTGTCTGACGTCAGCTCGTTCTGTCAGGTCTCACAAGGGCATCCAGAAGACCACAGTGCTGAGGGAGCAATCCCTCTGATTAGGAAACCAAGGAAACTCTCCAGCTAGATCCACACCTGGCCTTGCTCCAGTTTCACTCTTTACGTACCATCACTTCAATTTATTACCTCGCTTTTTTTAGTTAGAAAACACACGCACACACACATGCGCTGCCACACACACAACACCAACGTCTGATCGAAAACATATCACCCGGCTTTGCCAACGGACCGGTATGCGTGCTAAATCTCTCATTTTTATATTTCTCCCATACATATGCATTCCATTGGTTCACAGATTCACATTAAAACTATCCATATAAGGTTACGCTGTCTATTCTCTCATTTTTCCTCTTTGTACCTGATAAAGTTGGATTGCGAACCGAAATCTGTTCTGAGAACACATATCCGACAGTGGCTCTCCACACAGATGGAGCCAGATTGCCGTTTGTTCGGTAAATATTTACCCAGTCTGGGAGTAGCCACGGGAACATGCAGAGGAGAGTAAACTGGGGATCATACTACACGCTGTGTACATGGCAAAGCAACGCAGTGGAGAGCTCTTTAGAGAATCACCCTTTTCTACCCACTCACCGAATCTCCCTTCCCGATGCATTCTCATACTCTCTCTCTCTCTGTGTGTGTGTGTTTTCTCATTGTATTGCTTTACGTAGCCAATACACTTAGCCAATGCCCTTTTGTTTACAAATCTACACCATGTTGAAAATTTTCAGCTGCTGTGTTGCGTAGGTCATATATTTACAGTGTCTCCCTGTTTGTTGTTGCATATTAGTATAGCAAGAGACTAATTATTTTAATGCTGTTGTCACAGTGTGTTAAGAAATGTTAACAAGTCTGTTAACAAAAGTCACTGGGAACCTCTTATACAAAAGCCAGTTCCTTTTTTTTATTATCATATAAGCACTAATTATATAGGGGTGACATTTTCACGGAGGGGAACGTATTTGTTGCTTAAACTGTGCTGTATCTATGAATAGGTTTGCTCTGTCAAGCAGGTTGTCTGCCATAAACCCAATTTCACAATCCTGACTCTCTGGCTTTTAGTATTAATGTAGAGCTGAGAGAAGCTCCACTCCAGGTATACAAAGCCGGGGCTGATTCAACTGTAGCTCCCGTGGTTGGAGTTTAATTAGCTTCCAGGACCCGGAGGACACGGAGAAGGCTTCCCGCGATTAGTAAATTGTGTTCAAACGCCAGAGGCACTTTTTATCCCATGTTGATTCTCATTTATATGCATGGGTGTTTGGGAGGGGAACATATCATGGTAGCTCTCCTGGTCTTGCAAAGCTGGTAGTGTATCAAATGAAAGGCCTGGTGTTTTTAAGAGCGGTTAGATTGATTAGGTGGGGAGACTGTCGTGACAGTACTGTTCTCGGTATTTGTATGTGATCATATAACTTCTAGTGAATCTGTGTGACACATCCAATAAGAAATCCACAAGCTCCTCTCCCATCATGCAGCGCGCCTGTCAATCACATTTCTCTTTAGTTTAAAGGCTAGCCCAGTCAGCATAATGCATTCTTATCCACAGCAGGTATCGTTTTGTGTTCCAGTAGTACTCGGGGCTAAATATAGTTATGTTTGAAAATGTTATATGAAATACAAAGTATTCAAAATGTTCTGAGGAACCAGAAATGTTTTAAAATGTGTATTTTAGAATTCAAGTATATAGCAAATGATTTTAAAAAAAATGCATGTAATGTGTCTTGAGAAACAAATAACGGTTAAATGTATTCAAAGACAACCCAGTAATTTGAGGGGGAAAAAAAAGGAAAAACAACTGTTTTGAACAAAAGCTGCCTGAAACTCAGAATATTTTAGCTGATCTGTACTCAGGACTTGCCATGAAGTGTAAATAAGAGTTGATACTGCTGAATGTTGGAAATTTGAAATCCCATGGAGTCTCAATAGAAAAAAAAAAAGTTCCGATAAATCCGAAACAGATGAAAAGGATACGCTCCAATTAAAGTGAGATCTGGAATCACGCATGAAAAACAACAAATATAAAGCCTCCCTAACTGAAACATTTCAAACAGATATCAAGACAATATGTAAAGATTATTATATTATTTAGATGCAAGTCTTTTAAAAACTCAAGGGCACATTGGTATAACATTAACATAGGTACTTCAGTGAAAAGAGCTGTTCAGAGTCTATTACAGAGTAGATAATCAAAGTTTTCCTTTTTTTTCCCCCCTTGAATGCAGCGGCGTGTCTAATGGCTAAAACCAAACCGTAAACAAGATAAACACTAACAATTTATACACATTGAGTCAAAATTTGCCCAAATGTTTTTCACTGTTTTTCCAAAATGTCTGATGTCTTTCCAAAATGTAGTTTTCGTCTTTGGTGACTGTTTGGATGCTGTAAATACAGGTGACACACTGTCAGACATAAACTGTATAGAAAGTAAGCAGTTTTATCATTACACAGTGTGAGTCAATCCCAGGTGGCTCTGAGTTATTATTCTCTAATTTCACTTGTTCAAGTATACCTTTAGCAAAATAATTGCTCGGTAAACTAGGTATTTCCCAAGTTTACTTAGCACAAGAACATTATAAGCTGAGTTAAAACTTGCTCCTCCATTTTTGAAAAGTATACTGCAGTGTACATAATGTCAAATTCTTGTTAATGAAGGCTTTTGATGCAATCTTATTTTTGTTGTTATTTTTATTGTTGTTGTTCTGGGTTTGTTGATGT